>NC_134481.1:23383502-23513502 GCF_964194025.1 Convolutriloba macropyga
ACGCAATGAAGAAAACGCTTAAATATAGCATGAAGCTTTGCAGACCAAGAAACGACCAAACAATACGACGTGAGCATATACGAAAGTTAAAATATAAAAGCAAAGGCGGTCAACAAACCGCGCTTTGCTTAAAACTTAGCGGTGGTCAGAATATCTAGACCAGGAATCGCCCATCGTTGACAACTTAGTCTTAATACTAAAGCATACAAGGCACTGGCGGTCATGAAACCACGCAATGCAGAAAACGCTTAAATAAAGCAAGACGCCTAGCAGACCGAGAAACCACCAAACAAGACGACGTGAGCATATACAAAATGTAAAAAAAAGCAAAGGCGGTCAACAAACCGCGCTTCGCATAAAAAAAAGCGGTGGTCAGAATATCTAGACCAGAAGTCGACCATCGTTGACACTTAGCCAAGACTAACAAACACAAAGCACTGGCGGTCATGAAACCACGCAATGAAGAAAACGCTTAAATATAGCATCAAGCTTTGCAGACCAAGAAACGACCAAACAATACGACGTGAGCATATACGAAAGTTAAAATATAAAAGCAAGGGCGGTCAACAAACCGCGCTTTGCTAAAAACTTAGCGGCGGCCAGAACATCTAATCAGGAAATCGACCATCGTTGACAACTTAGTCCTAACACTACAATTCACAAGGCACTGGCGGTCATGAAACCACGCAATGAAGAAAACGCTTAAATATAGCATGAAGCTTTGCAGACCAAGAAACGACCCAACAATACGACGTGAGCATATACGAAATGTAAACTATAAAAGCAAAGGCGGTCAACAAACCGCGCTTTGCTTAAAAATTAGCGCTGGCCAGAATATCTAGTCAGGAAATCGACCATCGTTGACAATTTAGTCCTAACACTACAATGCACAAGGCACTGGCGGTCATGAAACCACGCAATGAAGAAAACGCTTAAATATTACATAAAGCTTTGCAGACCAAGAAACGACAAAACATTACGACGTGAGCATATACGAAATGTAAAATATAAAAGCGAAGGCGGTCAACAAACCGCACTTTGCTTAAAAATTAGCGGTGGCCAGAATATCTAGTCAGGAAATCGACCATCGTTGACAATTTAGTCCTAACACTACAATGCACAAGGCACTGGCGGTCATGAAACCACGCAATGAAGAAAACGCTTAAATATTACATAAAGCTTTGCAGACCAAGAAACGACAAAACATTACGACGTGAGCATATACGAAATGTAAAATATAAAAGCAAAGGCGGTCAACAAACCGCGCTTTGCTTAAAAATTAGCGGTGGCCAGAATATCTAGTCAGGAAATCGACCATCGTTGACAATTTAGTCCTAACACTACAATGCACAAGGCACTGGTGGTCATGAAACCACGCAATGAAGAAAACGCTTAAATATAGCACGAAGCTTTGCAGACCAAGAAACGACCAAACAATACGACGTGAGCATATACGAAATGTAAAATATAAAAGCAAAGGCGGTCAACAAACCACGCATTGCTTAAAAATTAGCGGTGGCCAGAATATCTAGACAAAAAATCGACCATGGTTGACAACTTAGTCCTAACACTACAATGCACAAGGCACTGGCGGTCATGAAACCACGCAATGAAGAAAACGCTTAAATATAGCATGAAGCTTTGCAGACCAAAAAACGACAAAACAATACGACGTGAGCATATACGCAATGTGAAATAAAAGCAAAGGCGGTCAATAAATCACGCTTTGCTTGAAAATTAGCGATGGTAACAATATTTAGACCAGAAGTCGACTATCCATGGGACCCTAGACCTCAAAACAAGGCACTGGCGGTCATGAAAAAACAAGGCACTGGCGGTCATTAAACCACGCAATGCAGGATGAGCTAAAAAATAACATAGGGCTACGCAGATCCGAAAACGATTTACAAGACGACGTGAAGATATACGCAATGTAAAACAAAAGCAATAGCAGTAAAAAGTTTTAAATAATCAGCGTGATCTAAAAACTTGAATAACATTTCAAGTTATCAAGAAAAATACTGGCAATCAAACATTCACGCTGTGTGTCAAACGAGCAGTTACAAGAAAAAGTTACTCCGTCGACATTACAAGAAAGACAATTTTTGAAAGCTCAATTATCAAATACTCTCAAGCAAATATTTAAGAGACAAAAACTATAGTATCCGTTTTGTTGAAGAGTAAAGAACACAAAACAACGTCTTATATTGTCAAAAATGAGTTTATTGACTTAAAAATCATTTAAATGAATGAGTTGCGACAAAATTATAGCATCTCAAAGAGATAGCGCCATAAAATCAACAAAAGCAGAATAACAAAAACAGAACAGTGAAACACAAACAAATTAAGCGTGAAAATTACGAGAACCAGCTATTAATAGTTTAAGTAAGAAAAGCGCCGGAAATGTTCAAGTAATCTTGTTAAATGACCAATGCCAGTGAATGAAAAAAAATAAAGCACAGCATCAAGCAACTCCGCGACAATAACAACAAAGAATAACAATGACGTCATGAACACCTGACAAAAAAACACAAAAGCTATGCGAGAGAAATGCTAAATAGTACAAAGAGCACATAGTTAGTCTATTATGGCATTCGTTTTCCGGACATGTCTATTCGGTTTGTGATCTCTTGTTCTGGTCCAAGCTGCCAAGCGGTATTGCTTTCCTCTTTCGCTTTATGTCTCGGCCCAACTGATTTACCGCGTCTCTAACAGCGCACCAATCATTTCCCGGAAACCTATGGCGAACGCAAGCCTTGATCAAATCAATTTTACTCCGATTAAGTTGAACACGGGGCGAATCACGCTGAGGCTCTAGCATCCCATCTATCAGTTCGGCTTCACAGAACAACTTCCTGGCCAAATTGCAAGCATATTTACTTGCCGAGCTCCCAACAACGTCCAGTAAATTTTCACCTGTATCGGGACAAACCAATTCATTCGTTGCATATACTCGATCTAATTGCACAGGCGAGGACGTCTCTGTTGCCATACCATTCAAATGTTTAGACAAAAGTAGCCGCATACGGCGATCCTCTCTCCTCCTACGCTCCAGACTAGTGTCTAACTTTTTCAGAACGGACAGAGTTTCTTTGTGTAGCGCTATACAACCAGAGCTGCTGCTCTGCTCTGTAGAATCTACAGGCGTTTCCAGATTCTCGTGTTGTGAATCGTCACTAGACTCGGAAACACTACCATCTCCATCTTCACCAGAATTTACTTTTCTATTAACTAAATTAACTTCGTCCCCCAGTGGAGTACTATTAGCTACTTTCGCATTCACATTACTGCTTACAATTTCAGTAACCGGTGTTTTACTGGAGCAAGCTTTGCCCTCAGAATTTAAGTCTTCAAGGAAAGATCTGCTTGGCGTAAATGTCCCATTATCCATTTTCTTTATTAAAAGGAGTCGCTTTTCCTCGAGGTCTTCCTTTGAGTCACCTTTAGCTATCAGGACAGCCGTACAAGGCCGACCCTCATGGCGTAAACTAGTTGTACCTCCGATTGAGAGGAAAGCTCGATCACACTTAGAGAGATCTATCCAGGAACTATGAGAGAGTCCAATAAGGCTCCACGAATTATCGCTAGGGAAGTAAAACAAGGAATAACTTTCAGCGGGTACATAAGACATTCCGCTTACTCTCTTGGGGTGACTCTGAGACATTTCAGAACTCTGAATTAAGAAATTTAATTGAGACCAGAGCCTCGAAAACAGCCGCATTATTATATAAAATTATCCAAAACACTCATAATTTGACGCGCAAAAATCATCAGCGCAGGTAAAGAAAACAGTGAGGTAAATGGCGGTCTTGAAACCACGCATTACAAAAAAAAATCTTTTATTAGTGCATTTCAGAAAGCAAAATAAATATAAAACCAAAGGTTAATAAATAAAATTTTAAACAAATATGTTGCACACAAATTTACTTTAGAAGCCAAGGCAAAAAAAGCACCTGCTTATTATGTGCAATAACAAAGATATGCCAATTGCAGACATTTAATTCAAGCAGAACCGCATCCTGAGCTCCCCATCAAAACGCAGAACAAATTGATCACCATCAGCGATTAGTTTGCCCCGCAGTTCAGATCTATCTGAGAAATTGATGAGAGAAGAGGACATCACCAGTAATGAAGACCACACCAAAATCTTGATAGGAATGACTTCGAGACATTTCAAGACCCTGAAAACAAAACTTTTGCAGGTAACTATCAATTCAAAAGCACTGGCGGTCATAAAACCACGCAATACAAAAAGACTAACAAATAGAGCTGCTAAGACCAAGCAGCGATTAAACTAGAAGACAATTGCCTGTGTCAATAATAAACCAAAAATCTGCTAAAAAGAGTTGGGGCAGCTCAGACTCCTAGATTTACATCATTAGAGCCCTCAAAAACAATAACATTAATAATAATAATAATAATAACAATAATAATAATATTAATAATAATAATAATATTAATAATAATAATAATAATAAGAATAATAATAATAATAATTATAATAATAACAATAATAATAATAATAATAATAATAATAATATTAATAATAATAATAATAATATTATAATAATAATAATAATCATAATAACAATAATAAAAACAAATAATAATAATAGTAATATTAATAATAATAATAATAAAAATAATAGTAATAATCATAATAATACTAATAATAATAATAATGATGAAAACAATAATAATATAATAAAAATATTATTAACAACAATCATAAAAATCATATAAATAATAATAAATAATAATAATAAAAACAATAAAACTAATAATAATAATTATTATTATTATTATTATTATTATTATTATTATAATAAAAATAATAATAATAATAATAATAATCATAATAATATAATAAAAATAATAATAATAATAATAATCATAATAATAAATAATAATAATATAAAAAATATTACTAATAATAATAATGATAATAATAATAATAATAATAATAATAATAATAATTACGATAATAATAAAAATAAATATTATTATTATTAGTATTATTATTTATTATTATTATTATTATTAATAATACCGATAAAAATAATAACAATAATAATATTAATAATAACAATAATAAAAATAATGCAAGAGGGCTCTAGAAATTCAGTTGATTATCTAGGTTTTCTCATAATAATAATAATAATACTCATAATAATAATAATGAAAATAATAATAATATAATAAAAATATTATTAATAATAATCATAAAAATCATAATAATAATAATAAATAATAATAACAATAATAAAAACAATAATACTAATAATAATAATAATAATAATAATAATAATAATAATAATAATAATAATAATAATAATAATAATAATAATAATAATAATAATAGTAATAATAATAATAATAAAAATAATAATAATCATAATAAAATAATAAAAATAATAATAATAATCATAATAATAAATAATAATAATATAAAAAATATTACTAATAATAATAATAATGAAAATAATAATAATAATAATAATAATAATAATAATAATAATAATAATAATAATAAAAATTACGATAATAATAATAATAATAATTATTATTATTATTATTATTATTATTATTATTAGTATTATTATTCATTATTATTATTAATAACGATAAAAATAATAACAATAATAATTTTAATAATAATAACAATAATAAAAACAATGCAAGAGGGCTCTAGAAATCCAGTTGATTATCTAGGTTTTCTCATCACAGCTGCATTTAGCCTAATGGTTAGTGAGAAACCAACCAAAAAAAATTAAACACAGAAAAAATTTACAAAAGAAGCCCTGGCGGCCATAAAACCACGCAGCGAAAAACCGACAAAAAGCTTTAATGAGCACAGGCTGTTATCAATCAAACTAAACTTGGTAGTTTTATTTTTTTTGGTTTTTGAAAAATTTGTACTCTGGCTTTCAATACAAATATATATCTGTAGGAAGGATATGACTGTCAGAAAGCCGCTACTTAACAATAAATCACTATGCTAAATGCCAATTGACGAACTCAAATGAATGTAAAAAAATTGCACGACAGAAGGCTGCCTTCTGACAATTAATTTTGTCTATTGGAAGAAAACTAAAAGGTTTAAACTTTATAACAAATATAAAACAAGTGACTAAATACAAGGTTAATATCTGTAGAAACAATATTAAAACAAAGGCAATATTAAATCATAAGCCGAACTGAAGTAATTTTGCACAAGAGCCGCTCTCTGACAGCTAGATAGATTTATTGGAAGCAAACTGAAAGTTTCAGAATTTATAACAATTATAAAGCGCACAAAGTGAAGTTTTATGGTTTTTAACAACGTTTTTGAATAAGTATGGGAGGTATATCTGTTACCAAGCCTTACATCGTTGACGTTCCTTACCCCATTCCAAGAAAAAAATATAATTATGTAAAACGAAGGTACCAGATACATCAGCTCCATCTTTCAGAGTTTGAACTTTCAACTAAAAAATCAAAGGTTTTCAACGGGGAGGCAACTTGGTAACAGAGTCTCGAGTTTTGAGAACCTTAAAAAATGAGTTTTAGAGTAAAGGCATAGCTTAGCGGGGAGCATTATGATTATTATACAACATATTGTTTGCAACAATTCCCATCAATTTTATCAATTTATGATATGCATGAGCTTTCAAATGACACCTTTCTCGTATAGGGGAGTCTCGAAAATTAGCTCTCACGACAGGTCCGCAGGGATGATAAAACTTTGGTAAAGCCCTTTTAAGTTTTGCATTAAAAGCTTTAACATTTTCAGGATCTTGATCCTTTCTAGAAAACAACTGCACAATTCTGACCACATAATTTTCCGCTGGCAGATGTTCAATAAAACTGATGAAATAACTCAATAAAGTTTCGTGACTTGTAGTATTTAAGTCATTTCCACCTAACATTATGCAAATATAGCGGAATGGTACAATTCGAGGTTATATTTCTCTCAATTGAGAGGCTCTTAAACCACCACGAGGAAATACTTCAAAATCATAGTTTAGTAAATTATAGTTTTCTTGACTATGATCGAAAGCATTCCTTAAATTACTATCTCCAACGAAAATTAGACGATCTTGTATTTTGAAATTGATGGCTCGATATAGGTAGTACATGTAGTCCACCATCGTCTGTACATCCTCGTTATCGTTATAATCATAGAAAACGAAATTGTAGCCATTGCGACGGACGAGGAGCTGTGGGGTGTTCATTCTGAAACATCAACAATTTAACTTAATATTTAACAAACATTTTTCTAAAAATAATATATATTGAGCAACTTGCACAGTGAAACTTCACAAGCTAACTTTTCGAGCTCGAAATTTGACAACGTGCTAACTACTTTTTTTGTAGACGACCTAGATCAAAAATTAGCTCTGCTTCAGAACCTACTAGGATTATTACACTCCTACATAGGCCCTCGATTCAATTGAACAAAACCTTGACTAGACTGAAAACCGCTTTTCATGAAACTGCAGAAGCTCACTTTTCGAGCTCGAAATTTGACAACGTGCTAACTACTTTTTTTGTAGACGACCTAGATCAAAAATTAGCTCTGCTTCAGAACCTACTAGGATTATTACACTCATACATAGGCCCTCGATTCAATTGAACAAGTCCTTGACTAGACTGAAAACCGCTTTTCATGAAACTGCACAAGCTCACTTTTCGAGCTCGAAATTTGACAACGTGCTAACTATTTTTTTTGTAGACGACCTATATCAAAAATTAGCTCTGCTTCAGAACCTACTAAGATTATCACACTCCTACATAGGCCCTCGATTCAATTGAACAAGTCCTTGACTAGACTGAAAACCGCTTTTCATGAAACTGCAGAAGCTCACTTTTCGAGCTCGAAATTTGACAACGTGCTAACTACTTTTTTTTGTAGACGACCTAGATCAAAAATTAGCTCTGCGTCAGAACCTACTAGGATTATTACACTCCTACATAGGCCCTCGATTGAATTGAACAAAACCTTGACTAGACTGAAAACCGCTTTTCATGAAACTGCAGAAGCTCACTTTTCGAGCTCGAAATTTGACAACGTGCTAACTACTTTTTTTGTAGACGACCTAGATCAAAAATTAGCTCTGCTTCAGAACCTACTAGGATTATTACACTCCTACATAGGCCCTCGATTCAATTGAACAAGTCCTTGACTAGACTGAAAACCGCTTTTCATGAAACTGCACAAGCTCACTTTTCGAGCTCGAAATTTGACAACGTGCTAACTATTTTTTTTGTAGACGACCTATATCAAAAATTAGCTCTGCTTCAGAACCTACTAAGATTATCACACTCCTACATAGGCCCTCGGTTCAATTGAACAAGTCCTTGACTAGACTGAAAACCGCTTTTCGTGAAACTGCTCAAGCTCAATTTTCGAGCTCGAAATTTGACAACGTGCTAAGTACTTTTTTTTGTAGACGACCTAGATCAAAAATTAGCTCTGCTTCAGAACCTACTAGGATTATCACACTCATACATAGGCCCTCGATTCAATTGAACAAGTCCTTGACTAGACTGAAAACCGCTTTTCATGAAACTGCAGAAGCTCACTTTTCGAGCTCGAAATTTGACAACGTGCTAAGTACTTTTTTTGTAGACAACATAGATCAAAAATAAGCCCTGCTTCAGAACCTACTAGGATTATCACACTCCTACATAGGCCCTCTTATTAAATTGAAACAAGTCCTTGACTAGACTGAAAACCGCTTTTCATGAAACTGCAGAAGCTCACTTTTCGAGCTCGAAATTTGACAACGTGCTAAGTACTTTTTTTGTAGACGATCTAGATCAAAAATTAGCTCTGCTTCAGAACCTACTAGGATTATCACACTCCTACATAGGCCCTCGATTCAATTGAACAAGTCCTTGACTAGACTGAAAACCGCTTTTCATGAAACTGCACAAGCTCACTTTTCGAGCTCGAAATTTGACAACGTGCTAAGTACTTTTTTTGTAGACAACCTAGATCAAAAATTAGCCCTGCTTCAGAACCTACTAGGATTATCACACTCCTACATAGGCCCTCGATTCAATTGAACAAGTCCTTGACTAGACTGAAAACCGCTTTTCATGAAACTGCAGAAGCTCACTTTTCGAGCTCGAAATTTGACAACGTGCTAAGTACTTTTTTTGTAGACGACCTAGATCAAAAATTAGCCCTGCTTCAGAACCTACTAGGATTATCACACTCCTACATAGGCCCTCGATTCAATTGAACAAGTCCTTGACTAGACTGAAAACCGCTTTTCATGAAACTGCAGAAGCTCACTTTTCGAGCTCGAAATTTGACAACGTGCTAAGTACTTTTTTTGTAGACGACCTAGATCAAAAATTGGCCCTGCTTCAGAACCTACTAGGATTATCACACTCCTACATAGGCCCTCCATTCAATTGAACAAGTCCTTGACTAGACTGAAAACCGCTTTTCATGAAACTGCAGAAGCTCACTTTTCGAGCTCGAAATTTGACAACGTGCTAAGTACTTTTTTTGTAGACGACCTAGATCAAAAATTAGCCCTGCTTCAGAACCTACTAGGATTATCACACTCCTACATAGGCCCTCGATTCAATTGAACAAGTCCTTGACTAGACTGAAAACCGCTTTTCATAAAACTGCAGAAGCTCACTTTTCGAGCTCGAAATTTGACAACGTGCTAAGTCCTTTTTTTTGTAGACAACCTAGATCAAAAATTATCCCTGCTTCAGAACCTACTAGGATTATCACACTCCTACATAGGCCCTCGATTCAATTGAACAAGTCCTTGACTAGACTGAAAACCGCTTTTCATGAAACTGCAGAAGCTCACTTTTCGAGCTCGAAATTTGACAACGTGCTAAGTACTTTTTTTGTAGACGACCTAGATCAAAAATTAGCCCTGCTTCAGAACCTACTAGGATTATCACACTCCTACATAGGCCCTCGATTCAATTGAACAAGTCCTTGACTAGACTGAAAACCGCTTTTCATGAAACTGCAGAAGCTCACTTTTCGAGCTCGAAATTTGACAACGTGCTAAGTACTTTTTTTGTAGACGACCTAGATCAAAAATTAGCCCTGCTTCAGAACCTACTAGGATTATCACACTCCTACATAGGCCCTCGATTCAATTGAACAAGTCCTTGACTAGACTGAAAACCGCTTTTCATGAAACTGCAGAAGCTCACTTTTCGAGCTCGAAATTTGACAACGTGCTAAGTACTTTTTTTGTAGACGACCTAGATCAAAAATTAGCCCTGCTTCAGAACGTACTAGGATTATCACACTCCTACATAGGCCCTCGATTCAATTGAACAAGTCCTTGACTAGACTGAAAACCGCTTTTCATGAAACTGCAGAAGCTCACTTTTCGAGCTCGAAATTTGACAACGTGCTAAGTACTTTTTTTGTAGACGACCTAGATCAAAAATTAGCCCTGCTTCAGAACCTACTAGGATTATCACACTCCTACATAGGCCCTCGATTCAATTGAACAAGTCCTTGACTAGACTGAAAACCGCTTTTCATGAAACTGCAGAAGCTCACTTTTCGAGCTCGAAATTTGACAACGTGCTAAGTACTTTTTTTGTAGACGACCTAGATCAAAAATTAGCCCTGCTTCCGAACCTACTAGGATTATCACACTCCTACATAGGCCCTCGATTCAATTGAACAAGTCCTTGACTAGACTGAAAACCGCTTTTCATGAAACTGCAGAAGCTCACTTTTCGAGCTCGAAATTTGACAACGTGCTAAGTACTTTTTTTGTAGACGACCTAGATCAAAAATTAGCCCTGCTTCAGAACCTACTAGGATTATCACACTCCTACATAGGCCCTCGATTCAATTGAACAAGTCCTTGACTAGACTGAAAACCGCTTTTCATGAAACTGCAGAAGCTCAATTTTCGAGCTCGAAATTTGACAACGTGCTAAGTACTTTTTTTGTAGACGACCTAGATCAAAAATTAGCCCTGCTTCAGAATCCACTAGGATTATCACACTCCTACATAGGCCCTCGATTCAATTGAACAAGTCCTTGACTAGACTGAAAACCGCTTTTCATGAAACTGCAGAAGCTCACTTTTCGAGCTCGAAATTTGACAACCTGCTAAGTACTTTTTTTGTAGACGACCTAGATCAAAAATTAGCCCTGCTTCAGAACCTACTAGGATTATCACACTCCTACATAGGCCCTCGATTCAATTGAACAAGTCCTTGACTAGACTGAAAACCGCTTTTCATGAAACTGCAGAAGCTCACTTTTCGAGCTCGAAATTTGACAACGTGCTAAGTACTTTTTTTGTAGACGACCTAGATAAAAAATTAGCCCTGCTTCAGAACCTACTAGAATTATCACACTCCTACATAGGCCCTCGATTCAATTGAACAAGTCCTTGACTAGACTGAAAACCGCTTTTCATGAAACTGCAGAAGCTCACTTTTCGAGCTCGAAATTTGACAACGTGCTAAGTACTTTTTTTGTAGACGACCTAGATCAAAAATTAGCCCTGCTTCAGAACCTACTAGGATTATCACACTCCTACATAGGCCCTCGATTCAACTGAACAAGTCCTTGACAAGACTGAAAACCGCTTTTCATGAAACTGCACAAGCTCACTTTTCGAGCTCGAAATTTGACAACGTGCTAAGTACTTTTTTTGTAGACGACCTAGATCAAAAATTAGCCCTGCTTCAGAACCTACTAGGATTATCACACTCCTACATAGGCCCTCGATTCAATTGAACAAGTCCTTGACTAGACTGAAAACCGCTTTTCATGAAACTGCAGAAGCTCACTTTTCGAGCTCGAAATTTGACAGCGTGCTAAGTACTTTTTTTGTAGACGACCTAGATCAAAAATTAGCCCTCCTTAAGAACCTACTAGGATTATCACACTCCTACATAGGCCCTCGATTCAATTAAACAAGTCCTTGACTAGACTGAAAACCGCTTTTCATGAAACTGCAGAAGCTCACTTTTCGAGCTCGAAATTTGACAACGTGCTAAGTACTTTTTTGTAGACGACCTAGATCAAAAATTAGCCCTGCTTCAGAACCTACTAGGATTATCACACTCCTACATAGACCCTCGATTCAATTGAACAGGTCCTTGACTAGACTGAAAACCGCTTTTCATGAAACTGCAGAAGCTCACTTTTCGAGCTCGAAATTTGACAACGTGCTAAGTACTTTTTTTGTAGACGACCTAGATCAAAAATTAGCCCTGCTTCAGAACCTACTAGGATTATCACACTCCTACATAGGCCCTCGATTCAATTGAACAAGTCCTTGACTAGACTGAAAACCGCTTTTCATGAAACTGCAGAAGCTCACTTTTCGAGCTCGAAATTTGACAACGTGCTGAGTACTTTTTTTGTAGACGACCTAGATCAAAAATTAGCCCTGCTTCAGAACCTACTAGGATTATCACACTCCTACATAGACCCTCGATTCAATTGAACAAGTCCTTGACTAGACTGAAAACCGCTTTTCATGAAACTGCAGAAGCTCACTTTTCGAGCTCGAAATTTGACAACGTGCTAAGTACTTTTTTGTAGACGACCTAGATCAAAAATTAGCCCTGCTTCAGAACCTACTAGGATTATCACACTCCTACATAGGCCCTCGATTCAATTGAACAAGTCCTTGACTAGACTGAAAACCGCTTTTCATGAAACTGCAGAAGCTCACTTTTCGAGCTCGAAATTTGACAACGTGCTAAGTACTTTTTTTGTAGACGACCTAGATCAAAAATTAGCCCTGCTTCAGAACCTACTAGGATTATCACACTCCTACATAGACCCTCGATTCAATTGAACAAGTCCTTGACTAGACTGAAAACCGCTTTTCATGAAACTGCAGAAGCTCACTTTTCGAGCTCGAAATTTGACAACGTGCTAAGTACTTTTTTTGTAGACAACCTAGATCAAAAATTAGCCCTGCTTCAGAACCTACTAGGATTATCACACTCCTACATAGGCCCTCGATTCAATTGAACAAGTCCTTGACTAGACTGAAAACCGCTTTTCATGAAACTGCAGAAGCTCACTTTTCGAGCTCGAAATTTGACAACGTGCTAAGTACTTTTTTTGTAGACGACCTAGATCAAAAATTAGCCCTGCTTCAGAACCTACTAGGATTATCACACTCCTACATAGGCCCTCGATTCAATTGAACAAGTCCTTGACTGGACTGAAAACCGCTTTTCATGAAACTGCAGAAGCTCACTTTTCGAGCTCGAAATTTGACAACGTGCTAAGTACTTTTTTTGTAGACGACCTAGATCAAAATTTAGCCCTGCATCAGAACCTACTAGGATTATCACACTCCTACATAGGCCCTCGATTCAATTGAACAAGTCCTTGACTAGACTGAAAACCGCTTTTCATGAAACTGCACAAGCTCACTTTTCGAGCTCGAAATTTGACAACGTGCTAAGTACTTTTTTTGTAGACGACCTAGATCAAAAATTAGCCCTGCTTCAGAACCTACTAGGATTATCACACTCCTACATAGGCCCTCGCTTCAATTGAACAAGTCCTTGACTAGACTGAAAACCGCTTTTCATGAAACTGCAGAAGCTCAATTTTCGAGCTCGAAATTTGACAACGTTCTAAGTACTTTTTTTGTAGACGACCTAGATCAAAAATTAGCCCTGCTTCGGAACCTACTAGGATTATCACACTCCTACATAGGCCCTCGATTCAATTGAACAAGTCCTTGACTAGACTGAAAACCGATTTTCATGAAACTGCAGAAGCTCACTTTTCGAGCTCGAAATTTGACAACGTGCTGAGTACTTTTTTTGTAGACGACCTAGATCAAAAATTAGCCCTGCTTCAGAACCTACTAGGATTATCACACTCCTACATAGGCCCTCGCTTCAATTGAACAAGTCCTTGACTAGACTGAAAACCGCTTTTCATGAAACTGCACAAGCTCACTTTTTGAGCTCGAAATTTGACAACGTGCTGAGTACTTTTTTTGTAGACGACCTAGATCAAAAATTAGCCCTGCTTCAGAACCTACTAGGATTATCACACTCCTACATAGGCCCTCGATTCAATTGAACAAGTCCTTGACTAGACTGAAAACCGATTTTCATGAAACTGCAGAAGCTCACTTTTCGAGCTCGAAATTTGACAACGTGCTGAGTACTTTTTTTGTAGACGACCTAGATCAAAAATTAGCCCTGCTTCAGAACCTACTAGGATTATCACACTCCTTCATAGGCCCTCGCTTCAATTGAACAAGTCCTTGACTAGACTGAAAACCGATTTTCATGAAACTGCACAAGCTCACTTTTCGAGCTCGAAATTTGACAACGTGCTGAGTACTTTTTTTGTAGACGACCTAGATCAAAAATTAGCCCTGCTTCAGAACCTACTAGGATTATCACACTCCTACATAGGCCCTCGCTTCAATTGAACAAGTCCTTGACTAGACTGAAAACCGATTTTCACGAAACTGCACAAGCTCACTTTTCGAGCTCGAAATTTGACAACGTGCTGAGTACTTTTTTTGTAGACGACCTAGATCAAAAACTAGCCCTGCTTCAGAACCTACTAGGATTATCACACTCCTACATAGGCCCTCGATTCAATTGAACAAGTCCTTGACTAGACTGAAAACCGATTTTCATGAAACTGCAGAAGCTCACTTTTCGAGCTCGACATTTGACAACGTGCTAAGTACTTTTTTTTGTAGACGACCTAGATCAAAAATTAGCCCTGCTTCAGAACCTACTAGGATTATCACACTCCTACATAGGCCCTCGATTCAATTGAACAAGTCCTTGACTAGACTGAAAACCGCTTTTCATGAAACTGCAGAAGCTCACTTTTCGAGCTCGAAATTTGACAACGTGCTAAGTACTTTTTTTGTAGACGACCTAGATCAAAAATTAGCCCTGCTTCAGAACCTACTAGGATTATCACACTCCTACATAGGCCCTCGCTTCAATTGAACAAGTCCTTGACTAGACTGAAAACCGCTTTTCATGAAACTGCACAAGCTCACTTTTCGAGCTCGAAATTTGACAACGTGCTGAGTACTTTTTTTGTAGACGACCTAGATCAAAAATTAGCCCTGCTTCAGAACCTACTAGGATTATCACACTCCTACATAGGCCCTCGATTCAATTGAACAAGTCCTTGACTAGACTGAAAACCGATTTTCATGAAACTGCAGAAGCTCACTTTTCGAGCTCGAAATTTGACAACGTGCTAAGTACTTTTTTTGTAGACGACCTAGATCAAAAATTAGCCCTGCTTCAGAACCTACTAGGATTATCACACTCCTACACAGGCCCTCGCTTCAATTGAACAAGTCCTTGACTAGACTGAAAACCGCTTTTCATGAAACTGCACAAGCTCACTTTTCGAGCTCGAAATTTGACAACGTGCTAAGTACTTTTTTTGTACACGACCTAGATCAAAAATTAGCCCTGCTTCAGAACCTACTAGGATTATCACACTCCTACATAGGCCCTCGCTTCAATTGAACAAGTCCTTGACTAGACTGAAAACCGCTTTTCATGAAACTGCACAAGCTCACTTTTCGAGCTCGAAATTTGACAACGCGCTGAGTACTTTTTTTGTAGACGACCTAGATCAAAAATTAGCCCTGCTTCAGAACCTACTAGGATTATCACACTCCTACATAGGCCCTCGCTTCAATTGAACAAGTCCTTGACTAGACTGAAAACCGCTTTTCATGAAACTGCACAAGCTCACTTTTCGAGCTCGAAATTTGACAACGTGCTGAGTACTTTTTTGTAGACGACCTAGATCAAAAATTAGCCCTGCTTCAGAACCTACTAAGATTATCACACTCCTACATAGGCCCTCGCTTCAATTGAACAAGTCCTTGACTAGACTGAAAACCGATTTTCATGAAACTGCACAAGCTCACTTTTCGAGCTCGAAATTTGACAACGTGCTGAGTACTTTTTTTGTAGACGACCTAGATCAAAAATTAGCCCTGCTTCAGAACCTACTAGGATTATCACACTCCTACATAGGCCCTCGCTTCAATTGAACAAGTCCTTGACTAGACTGAAAACCGATTTTAATGAAACTGCACAAGCTCACTTTTCGAGCTCGAAATTTGACAACGTGCTGAGTACTTTTTTTGTAGACGACCTAGATCAAAAATTAGCCCTGCTTCAGAACCTACTAGGATTATCACACTCCTACATAGGCCCTCGATTCAATTGAACAAGTCCTTGACTAGACTGAAAACCGATTTTCATGAAACTGCAGAAGCTCACTTTTCGAGCTCGAAATTTGACAACGTGCTAAGTACTTTTTTTGTAGACGACCTAGATCAAAAATTAGCCCTGCTTCAGAACCTACTAGGATTATCACACTCCTACACAGGCCCTCGCTTCAATTGAACAAGTCCTTGACTAGACTGAAAACCGCTTTTCATGAAACTGCACAAGCTCACTTTTCGAGCTCGAAATTTCACAACGTGCTGAGTACTTTTTTGTAGACGACCTAGATCAAGAATTAGCCCTGCTTCAGAGCCTACTAGGATTATCACACTCCTACATAGGCCCTCGATTCAATTGAACAAGTCCTTGACTAGACTGAAAACCGATTTTCATGAAACTGCAGAAGCTCACTTTTCGAGCTCGAAATTTGACAACGTGCTAAGTACTTTTTTTGTAGACGACCTAGATCAAAAATTAGCCCTGCTTCAGAACCTACTAGGATTATCACACTCCTACATAGGCCCTCGCTTCAATTGAACAAGTCCTTGACTAGACTGAAAACCGCTTTTCATGAAACTGCACAAGCTCACTTTTCGAGCTCGAAATTTGACAACGTGCTGAGTACTTTTTTTGTAGACGACCTAGATCAAAAATTAGCCCTGCTTCAGAACCTACCAGGATTATCACACTCCTACATAGGCCCTCGCTTCAATTGAACAAGTCCTTGACTAGACTGAAAACCGATTTTCATGAAACTGCACAAGCTCACTTTTCGAGCTCGAAATTTGACAACGTGCTGAGTACTTTTTTTGTAGACGACCTAGATCAAAAATTAGCCCTGCTTCAGAACCTACTAGGATTATCACACTCCTACATAGGCCCTCGCTTCAATTGAACAAGTCCTTGACTAGACTGAAAACCGATTTTCATGAAACTGCACAAGCTCACTTTTCGAGCTCGAAATTTGACAACGTGCTGAGTACTTTTTTTGTAGACGACCTAGATCAAAAATTAGCCCTGCTTCAGAACCTACTAGGATTATCACACTCCTACATAGGCCCTCGATTCAATTGAACAAGTCCTTGACTAGACTGAAAACCGATTTTCATGAAACTGCAGAAGCTCACTTTTCGAGCTCGAAATTTGACAACGTGCTAAGTACTTTTTTTGTAGACGACCTAGATCAAAAATTAGCCCTGCTTCAGAACCTACTAGGATTATCACACTCCTACATAGGCCCTCGATTCAATTGAACAAGTCCTTGACTAGACTGAAAACCGCTTTTCATGAAACTGCAGAAGCTCACTCTTCGAGCTCGAAATTTGACAACGTGCTAAGTACTTTTTTTGTAGACGACCTAGATCAAAAATTAGCCCTGCTTCTGAACCTACTAGGATTATCACACTCCTACATAGGCCCTCGCTTCAATTGAACAAGTCCTTGACTAGACTGAAAACCGCTTTTCATGAAACTGCAGAAGCTCACTTTTCGAGCTCGAAATTTGACAACGTGCTAAGTACTTTTTTTGTAGACGACCTAGATCAAAAATTAGCCCTGCTTCAGAACCTACTAGGATTATCACACTCCTACATAGGCCCTCGCTTCAATTGAACAAGTCCTTGACTAGACTGAAAACCGCTTTTCATGAAACTGCACAAGCTCACTTTTCGAGCTCGAAATTTGACAACGTGCTAAGTACTTTTTTTGTAGACGACCTAGATCAAAAATTAGCCCTGCTTCAGAACCTACTAGGATTATCACACTCCTACATAGGCCCTCGATTCAATTGAACAAGTCCTTGACTAGACTGAAAACCGCTTTTCATGAAACTGCAGAAGCTCACTTTTCGAGCTCGAAATTTGACAACGTGCTAAGTACTTTTTTTGTAGACGACCTAGATCAAAAATTAGCCCTGCTTCTGAACCTACTAGGATTATCACACTTCTACATAGGCCCTCGCTTCAATTGAACAAGTCCTTGACTAGACTGAAAACCGCTTTTCATGAAACTGCAGAAGCTCACTTTTCGAGCTCGAAATTTGACAACGTGCTAAGTACTTTTTCTGTAGACGACCTAGATCAAAAATTAGCCCTGCTTCAGAACCTACTAGGATTATCACACTCCTACATAGGCCCTCGCTTCAATTGAACAAGTCCTTGACTAGACTGAAAACCGCTTTTCATGAAACTGCACAAGCTCACTTTTCGAGCTCGAAATTTGACAACGTGCTAAGTACTTTTTTTGTAGACGACCTAGATCAAAAATTAGCCCTGCTTCAGAACCTACTAGGATTATCACACTCCTACTTAGGCCCTCGCTTCAATTGAACAAGTCCTTGACTAGACTGAAAACCGCTTTTCATGAAACTGCACAAGCTCACTTTTCGAACTCGAAATTTGACAACGTGCTGAGTACTTTTTTTGTAGACGACCTAGATCAAAAATTAGCCCTGCTTCAGAACCTACTAGGATTATCACACTCCTACATAGGCCCTCGCTTCAATTGAACAAGTCCTTGACTAGACTGAAAACCGATTTTCATGAAACTGCACAAGCTCACTTTTCGAGCTCGAAATTTGACAACGTGCTGAGTACTTTTTTTGTAGACAACCTAGATCAAAAATTAGCCCTGCTTCAGAACCTACTAGGATTATCACACTCCTACATAGGCCCTCGCTTCAATTGAACAAGTCCTTGACTAGACTGAAAACCGATTTTCATGAAACTGCACAAGCTCACTTTTCGAGCTCGAAATTTGACAACGTGCTGAGTACTTTTTTTGTAGACGACCTAGATCAAAAAATAGCCCTGCTTCAGAACCTACTAGGATTATCACACTCCTACATAGGCCCTCGATTCAATTGAACAAGTCCTTGACTAGACTGAAAACCGATTTTCATGAAACTGCAGAAGCTCACTTTTCGAGCTCGAAATTTGACAACGTGCTAAGTACTTTTTTTGTAGACGACCTAGATCAAAAATTAGCCCTGCTTCAGAACCTACTAGGATTATCACACTCCTACATAGGCCCTCGATTCAATTGAACAAGTCCTTGACTAGACTGAAAACCGCTTTTCATGAAACTGCAGAAGCTCACTTTTCGAGCTCGAAATTTGACAACGTGCTAAGTACTTTTTTTGTAGACGACCTAGATCAAAAATTAGCCCTGCTTCAGAACCTACTAGGATTATCACACTCCTACATAGGCCCTCGCTTCAATTGAACAAGTCCATGACTAGACTGAAAACCGCTTTTCATGAAACTGCAGAAGCTCACTTTTCGAGCTCGAAATTTGACAACGTGCTAAGTACTTTTTTTGTAGACGACCTAGATCAAAAATTAGCCCTGCCTCAGAACCTACTAGGATTATCACACTCCTACATAGACCCTCGCTTCAATTGAACAAGTCCTTGACTAGACTGAAAACCGCTTTTCATGAAACTGCACAAGCTCACTTTTCGAGCTCGAAATTTGACAACGTGCTGAGTACTTTTTTTGTAGACGACCTAGATCAAAAATTAGCCCTGCTTCAGAACCTACTAGGATTATCACACTCCTACATAGGCCCTCGCTTCAATTGAACAAGTCCTTGACTAGACTGAAAACCGCTTTTCATGAAACTGCACAAGCTCACTTTTCGAGCTCGAAATTTGACAACGTGCTAAGTACTTTTTTTGTAGACGACCTAGATCAAAAATTAGCCCTGCTTCAGAACCTACTAGGATTATCACACTCCTACATAGGCCCTCGCTTCAATTGAACAAGTCCTTGACTAGACTGAAAACCGCTTTTCATGAAACTGCACAAGCTCACTTTTCGAGCTCGAAATTTGACAACGTGCTGAGTACTTTTTTTGTAGACGACCTAGATCAAAAATTAGCCCTGCTTCAGAACCTACTAGGATTATCACACTCCTACATAGGCCCTCGATTCAATTGAACAAGTCCTTGACTAGACTGAAAACCGATTTTCATGAAACTGCAGAAGCTCACTTTTCGAGCTCGAAATTTGACAACGTGCTAAGTACTTTTTTTGTAGACGACCTAGATCAAAAATTAGCCCTGCTTCAGAACCTACTAGGATTATCACACTCCTACATAGGCCCTCGATTCAATTGAACAAGTCCTTGACTAGACTGAAAACCGCTTTTCATGAAACTGCAGAAGCTCACTTTTCGAGCTCGAAATTTGACAACGTGCTAAGTACTTTTTTTGTAGACGACCTAGATCAAAAATTAGCCCTGCTTCAGAACCTACTAGGATTATCACACTCCTACATAGGCCCTCGCTTCAATTGAACAAGTCCTTGACTAGACTGAAAACCGCTTTTCATGAAACTGCAGAAGCTCACTTTTCGAGCTCGAAATTTGACAACGTGCTAAGTACTTTTTTTGTAGACGACCTAGATCAAAAATTAGCCCTGCCTCAGAACCTACTAGGATTATCACACTCCTACATAGACCCTCGCTTCAATTGAACAAGTCCTTGACTAGACTGAAAACCGCTTTTCATGAAACTGCACAAGCTCACTTTTCGAGCTCGAAATTTGACAACGTGCTGAGTACTTTTTTTGTAGACGACCTAGATCAAAAATTAGCCCTGCTTCAGAACCTACTAGGAATATCACACTCCTACATAGGCCCTCGCTTCAATTGAACAAGTCCTTGACTAGACTGAAAACCGCTTTTCATGAAACTGCACAAGCTCACTTTTCGAGCTCGAAATTTGACAACGTGCTAAGTACTTTTTTTGTAGACGACCTAGATCAAAAATTAGCCCTGCTTCAGAACCTACTAGGATTATCACACTCCTACATAGGCCCTCGCTTCAATTGAACAAGTCCTTGACTAGACTGAAAACCGCTTTTCATGAAACTGCACAAGCTCACTTTTCGAGCTCGAAATTTGACAACGTGCTGAGTACTTTCTTTGTAGACGACCTAGATCAAAAATTAGCCCTGCTTCAGAACCTACTAGGATTATCACACTCCTACATAGGCCCTCGATTCAATTGAACAAGTCCTTGACTAGACTGAAAACCGATTTTCATGAAACTGCAGAAGCTCACTTTTCGAGCTCGAAATTTGACAACGTGCTAAGTACTTTTTTTGTAGACGACCTAGATCAAAAATTAGCCCTGCTTCAGAACCTACTAGGATTATCACACTCCTACATAGGCCCTCGATTCAATTGAACAAGTCCTTGACTAGACTGAAAACCGCTTTTCATGAAACTGCAGAAGCTCACTTTTCGAGCTCGAAATTTGACAACGTGCTAAGTACTTTTTTTGTAGACGACCTAGATCAAAAATTAGCCCTGCTTCAGAACCTACTAGGATTATCACACTCCTACATAGGCCCTCGCTTCAATTGAACAAGTCCTTGACTAGACTGAAAACCGCTTTTCATGAAACTGCACAAGCTCACTTTTCGAGCTCGAAATTTGACAACGTGCTAAGTACTTTTTTGTAGACGACCTAGATCAAAAATTAGCCCTGCTTCAGAACCTACTAGGATTATCACACTCCTACATAGGCCCTCGCTTCAATTGAACAAGTCCTTGACTAGACTGAAAACCGCTTTTCATGAAACTGCACAAGCTCACTTTTCGAGCTCGAAATTTGACAACGTGCTGAGTACTTTTTTGTAGACGACCTAGATCAAAAATTAGCCCTGCTTGAGAACCTACTAGGATTATCACACTCCTACATAGGCCCTCGCTTCAATTGAACAAGTCCTTGACTAGACTGAAAACCGATTTTCATGAAACTGCACAAGCTCACTTTTCGAGCTCGAAATTTGACAACGTGCTGAGTACTTTTTTTGTAGACGACCTAGATCAAAAACTAGCCCTGCTTCAGAACCTACTAGGATTATCACACTCCTACATAGGCCCTCGCTTCAATTGAACAAGTCCTTGACTAGACTGAAAACCGATTTTCATGAAACTGCAAAAGCTCACTTTTCGAGCTCGAAATTTGACAACGTGCTGAGTACTTTTTTTGTAGACGACCTAGATCATAAATTAGCCCTGCTTCAGAACCTACTAGGATTATCACACTCCTACATAGGCCCTCGATTCAATTGAACAAGTCCTTGACTAGACTGAAAACCGATTTTCATGAAACTGCAGAAGCTCACTTTTCGAGCTCGAAATTTGACAACGTGCTAAGTACTTTTTTTGTAGACGACCTAGATCAAAAATTAGCCCTGCTTCAGTACCTACTAGGATTATCACACTCCTACATAGGCCCTCGATTCAATTGAACAAGTCCTTGACTAGACTGAAAACCGCTTTTCATGAAACTGCAGAAGCTCACTTTTCGAGCTCGAAATTTGACAACGTGCTAAGTACTTTTTTTGTAGACGACCTAGATCAAAAATTTGCCCTGCTTCAGAACCTACTAGGATTATCACACTCCTACATAGGCCCTCGATTCAATTGAACAAGTCCTTGACTAGACTGAAAACCGATTTTCATGAAACTGCAGAAGCTCACTTTTCGAGCTCGAAATTTGACAACGTGCTAAGTACTTTTTTTGTAGACAACCTAGATCAAAAAATAGCCCTGCTTCAGAACCTACTAGGATTATCACACTCCTACATAGGCCCTCGATTCAATTGAACAAGTCCTTGACTAGACTGAAAACCGCTTTTCATGAAACTGCAGAAGCTCACTTTTCGAGCTCGAAATTTGACAACGTGCTAAGTACTTTTTTGTAGACGACCTAGATCAAAAATTAGCCCTGCTTCAGAACCTACTAGGATTATCACACTCCTACATAGGCTCTCGCTTCAATTGAACAAGTCCTTGACTAGACTGAAAACCGCTTTTCATGAAACTGCACAAGCTCACTTTTCGAGCTCGAAATTTGACAACGTGCTAAGTACTTTTTTTGTAGACGACCTAGATCAAAAATTAGCCCTGCTTCAGAACCTACTAGGATTATCACACTCCTACATAGGCCCTCGCTTCAATTGAACAAGTCCTTGACTAGACTGAAAACCGCTTTTCATGAAACTGCACAAGCTCACTTTTCGAGCTCGAAATTTGACAACGTGCTAAGTACTTTTTTTGTAGACGACCTAGATCAAAAATTAGCCCTGCTTCAGAACCTACTAGGATTATCACACCCCTACATAGGCCCTCGCTTCAATTGAACAAGTCCTTGACTAGACTGAAAACCGATTTTCATGAAACTGCACAAGCTCACTTTTCGAGCTCGAAATTTGACAACGTGCTGAGTACTTTTTTTGTAGACGACCTAGATCAAAACTTAGCCCTGCTTCAGAACCTACTAGGATTATCACACTCCTACATAGGCCCTCGATTCAATTGAACAAGTCCTTGACTAGACTGAAAACCGCTTTTCATGAAACTGCAGAAGCTCACTTTTCGAGCTCGAAATTTGACAACGTGCTAAGTACTTTTTTTGTAGACGACCTAGATCAAAAATTAGCCCTGCTTCAGAACCTACTAGGATTATCACACTCCTACATAGGCCCTCGATTCAATTGAACAAGTCCTTGACTAGACTGAAAACCGCTTTTCATGAAACTGCAGAAGCTCACTTTTCGAGCTCGAAATTTGACAACGTGCTAAGTACTTTTTTTGTAGACGACCTAGATCAAAAATTAGCCCTGCTTCAGAACCTACTAGGATTATCACACTCCTACATAGGCCCTCGCTTCAATTGAACAAGTCCTTGACTAGACTGAAAACCGCTTTTCATGAAACTGCACAAGCTCACTTTTCGAGCTCGAAATTTGACAACGTGCTGAGTACTTTTTTTGTAGACGACCTAGATCAAAAATTGGCCCTGCTTCAGAACCCACTAGGATTAACACACTCCTACATAGGCCCTCGATTCAATTGAACAAGTCCTTGACTAGACTGAAAACCGATTTTCATGAAACTGCAGAAGCTCACTTTTCGAGCTCGAAATTTGACAACGTGCTAAGTACTTTTTTTGTAGACGACCTAGATCAAAAATTAGCCCTGCTTCAGAACCTACTAGGATTATCACACTCCTACATAGGCCCTCGATTCAATTGAACAAGTCCTTGACTAGACTGAAAACCGCTTTTCATGAAACTGCAGAAGCTCACTTTTCGAGCTCGAAATTTGACAACGTGCTAAGTAATTTTTTTTGTAGACGACCTAGATCAAAAATTAGCCCTGCTTCAGAACCTACTAGGATTATCACACTCCTACATAGGCCCTCGATTCAATTGAACAAGTCCTTGACTAGACTGAAAACCGCTTTTCATGAAACTGCAGAAGCTCACTTTTCGAGCTCGAAATTTGACAACGTGCTAAGTACTTTTTTTGTAGACGACCTAGATCAAAAATTAGCCCTGCTTCAGAACCTACTAGGATTATCACACTCCTACATAGGCCCTCGATTCAATTGAACAAGTCCTTGACTAGACTGAAAACCGCTTTTCATGAAACTGCAGAAGCTCACTTTTCGAGCTCGAAATTTGACAACGTGCTGAGTACTTTTTTTGTAGACGACCTAGATCAAAAATTAGCCCTGCTTCAGAACCTACTAGGATTATCACACTCCTACATAGGCCCTCGATTCAATTGAACAAGTCCTTGACCAGACTGAAAACCGATTTTCATGAAACTGCAGAAGCTCACTTTTCGAGCTCGAAATTTGACAACGTGCTAAGTACTTTTTTTGTAGACGACCTAGATCAAAAATTAGCCCTGCTTCAGAACCTACTAGGATTATCACACTCCTACATAGGCCCACGATTCAATTGAACAAGTCCTTGACTAGACTGAAAACCGCTTTTCATGAAACTGCAGAAGCTCACTTTTCGAACTCGAAATTTGACAACGTGCTAAGTACTTTTTTTGTAGACGACCTAGATCAAAAATTAGCCCTGCTTCAGAACCTACTAGGATTATCACACTCCTACATAGGCTCTCGATTCAATTGAACAAGTCCTTGACTAGACTGAAAACCGCTTTTCATGAAACTGCAGAAGCTCACTTTTCGAGCTCGAAATTTGACAACGTGCTAAGTACTTTTTTTGTAGACGACCTAGATCAAAAATTAGCCCTGCTTCAGAACCTACTAGGATTATCACACTCCTACATAGGCACTCGCTTCAATTGAACAAGTCCTTGACTAGACTGAAAACCGCTTTTCATGAAACTGCACAAGCTCACTTTTCGAGCTCGAAATTTGACAACGTGCTGAGTACTTTTTTTGTAGACGACCTAGATCAAAAATTAGCCCTGCTTCAGAACCTACTAGGATTATCACACTCCTACATAGGCCCTCGATTCAATTGAACAAGTCCTTGACTAGACTGAAAACCGATTTTCATGAAACTGCAGAAGCTCACTTTTCGAGCTCGAAATTTGACAACGTGTTAAGTACTTTTTTTGTAGACGACCTAGATCAAAAATTAGCCCTGCTTCAGAACCTACTAGGATTATCACACTCCTACATAGGCCCTCGATTCAATTGAACAAGTCCTTGACTAGACTGAAAACCGCTTTTCATGAAACTGCAGAAGCTCACTTTTCGAGCTCGAAATTTGACAACGTGCTAAGTAATTTTTTTTTGTAGACGACCTAGATCAAAAATTAGCCCTGCTTCAGAACCTACTAGGATTATCACACTCCTACATAGGCCCTCGATTCAATTGAACAAGTCCTTGACTAGACTGAAAACCGCTTTTCATGAAACTGCAGAAGCTCACTTTTCGAGCTCGAAATTTGACAACGTGCTAAGTAATTTTTTTGTAGACGACCTAGATCAAAAATTAGCCCTGCTTCAGAACCTACTAGGATTATCACACTCCTACATAGGCCCTCGATTCAATTGAACAAGTCCTTGACTAGACTGAAAACCGCTTTTCATGAAACTGCAGAAGCTCACTTTTCGAGCTCGAAATTTGACAACGTGCTAAGTACTTTTTTTGTAGACGACCTAGATCAAAAATTAGCCTTGCTTCAGAACCTACTAGGATTATGACACTCCTACATAGGCCCTCGATTCAATTGAACAAGTCCTTGACTAGACTGAAAACCGCTTTTCATGAAACTGCACAAGCTCACTTTTCGAGCTCGAAATTTGACAACGTGCTGAGTACTTTTTTTGTAGACGACCTAGATCAAAAATTAGCCCTGCTTCAGAACCTACTAGGATTATCACACTCCTACATAGGCCCTCGATTCAATTGAACAAGTCCTTGACTAGACTGAAAACCGATTTTCATGAAACTGCAGAAGCTCACTTTTCGAGCTCGAAATTTGACAACGTGCTAAGTACTTTTTTTGTAGACGACCTAGATCAAAAATTAGCCCTGCTTCAGAACCTACTAGGATTATCACACTCCTACATAGGCCCTCGATTCAATTGAACAAGTCCTTGACTAGACTGAAAACCGATTTTCATGAAACTGCAGAAGCTCACTTTTCGAGCTCGAAATTTGACAACGTGCTAAGTACTTTTTTTGTAGACGACCTAGATCAAAAATTAGCCCTGCTTCAGAACCTACTAGGATTATCACACTCCTACATAGGCCCTCGATTCAATTGAACAAGTCCTTGACTAGACTGAAAACCGCTTTTCATGAAACTGCAGAAGCTCACTTTTCGAGCTCGAAATTTGACAACGTGCTAAGTACTTTTTTTGTAGACGACCTAGATCAAAAATTAGCCCTGCTTCAGAACCTACTAGGATTATCACACTCCTACGTAGGCCCTCGCTTCAATTGAACAAGTCCTTGACTAGACTGAAAACCGCTTTTCATGAAACTGCACAAGCTCACTTTTCGAGCTCGAAATTTGTCAACGTGCTGAGTACTTTTTTTGTAGACGACCTAGATCAAAAATTAGCCCTGCTTCAGAACCTACTAGGATTATCACACTCCTACATAGGCCCTCGATTCAATTGAACAACTCCTTGACTAGACTGAAAACCGATTTTCATGAAACTGCAGAAGCTCACTTTTCGAGCTCGAAATTTGACAACGTGCTAAGTACTTTTTTTGTAGACGACCTAGATCAAAAAATAGCCCTGCTTCAGAACCTACTAGGATTATCACACTCCTACATAGGCCCTCGATTCAATTGAACAAGTCCTTGACTAGACTGAAAACCGCTTTTCATGAAACTGCAGAAGCTCACTTTTCGAGCTCGAAATTTGACAACGTGCTAAGTAATTTTTTTTGTAGACGACCCAGATCAAAAATTAGCCCTGCTTCAGAACCTACTAGGATTATCACACTCCTACATAGGCCCTCGATTCAATTGAACAAGGCCTTGACTAGACTGAAAACCGCTTTTCATGAAACTGCAGAAGCTCACTTTTCGAGCTCGAAATTTGACAACGTGCTAAGTACTTTTTTTGTAGACGACCTAGATCAAAAATTAGCCCTGCTTCAGAACCTACTAGGATTATCACATTCCTACATAGGCCCTCGATTCAATTGAACAAGTCCTTGACTAGACTGAAAACCGCTTTTCATGAAACTGCAGAAGCTCACTTTTCGAGCTCGAAATTTGACAACGTGCTAAGTACTTTTTTTGTAGACGACCTAGATCAAAAATTAGCCCTGCTTCAGAACCTACTAGGATTATCACACTCCTACATAGGCCCTCGATTCAATTGAACAAGTCCTTGACTAGACTGAAAACCGCTTTTCATGAAACTGCAGAAGCTTACTTTTCGAGCTCGAAATTTGACAACGTGCTAAGTACTTTTTTTGTAGACGACCTAGATCAAAAATTAGCCCTGCTTCAGAACCTACTAGGATTATCACACTCCTACATAGACCCTCGATTCAATTGAACAAGTCCTTGACTAGACTGAAAACCGCTTTTCATGAAACTGCAGAAGCTCAATTTTCGAGCTCGAAATTTGACAACGTGCTAAGTACTTTTTTTGTAGACGACCTAGATCAAAAATTAGCCCTGCATCAGAACCTATTAGGATTATCACACTCCTACATAGGCCCTCGATTCAATTGAACAAGTCCTTGACTAGACTGAAAACCGCTTTTCATAAAACTGCAGAAGCTCACTTTTCGAGCTCGAAATTTGACAACGTGCTAAATCCTTTTTTTGTAGACAACCTAGATCAAAAATTATCCCTGCTTCAGAACCTACTAGGATTATCACACTCCTACATAGGCCCTCGATTCAATTGAACAAGTCCTTGACTAGACTGAAAACCGCTTTTCATGAAACTGCAGAAGCTCACTTTTCGAGCTCGAAATTTGACAACGTGCTAAGAACTTTTTTTGTAGACGACCTAGATCAAAAATTAGCCCCGCCTCAGAACCTACTAGAATTATCACACTCCTACATAGGCCCTCGATTCAATTGAACAAGTCCTTGACTAGACCTAAAACCGCTTTTCATGAAACTGCACAAGCTCACTTTTCGAGCTCGAAATTTGACAACGTGCTAAGTACTTTTTTTGTAGACGACCTAGATCAAAAATTAGCTCTGCTTCAGAACCTACTAGGATTATAGGATTATCACACTCCTACATAGGCCCTCGATTCAATTGAACAAGTCCTTGACTAGACCTAAAACCGCTTTTCATGAAACTGCACAAGCTCACTTTTCGAGCTCGAAATTTGACAACGTGCTAAGTACTTTTTTGTAGACGACCTAGATCAAAAATTAGCTCTGCTTCAGAAACTACTAGGATTATCACACTCCTACATAGGCTCTCGCTTCAATTGAACAAGTCCTTGACTAGACTGAAAACCGATTTTCATGAAACTGCACAAGCTCACTTTTCGAGCTTGAAATTTGACAACGTGCTGAGTACTTTTTGTTGTAGACAATCTAGATCAAAAATTAGCCCTGCTTCAGAACCTACTAGGATTATCACACTCCTACATAGGCCCTCGATTCAATTGAACAAGTCCTTGACTAGACCTAAAACCGCTTTTCATGAAACTGCACAAGCTCACTTTTCGAGCTCGAAATTTGACAACGTGCTAAGTACTTTTTCTGTAGACAACCTAGATCAAAAATTAGCTCTGCTTCAGAACCTACTAGTACTCTGACACTCCTACGTAGACCCTCAAATCATTTGAACAAGTCCTTGACTAGACTGAAAACCGCTTTTCATGAAACTGCACAAGCTTACTTTTCGAGCTCGAAATTTGACAACGTGCTAAGTACTTTTTTCTGTAGACAACCTAGATCAAAAATTAGCTCTGCTTCAGAACCTACTAGGACTCTGACACTCCTACGTAGACCCCCAAATCATTTGAACAAGTCCTTGATTATACTGAAAGAGACTTTTCATGAAAACGCACAATAATTTTTGAGCTCGAAATTTGACAACGTATTAAGTACTTTTTTTTCAGACCGGCTAGATCAACAATTAGCCCTCTATCAGAACCTACTAGGACTATGACACTCCTACGTAGACCCTCAAATTATTTGAACAAGTCCTTGACTATACTGAAAGAGACTTTTCGTGAAAACGCACAATAATAATTTTTGAGCTCGAAATTTGACAACGTATTAAGTATTTTTTTCTCAGACCAGCTAGACCAACAATTAGCCCTTTTTTAGAGCCTACTAAGACTATGACACTCCTGGGTAGACCATCAGATTATTTGAACAAGTCCTTGACTATACTGAAAGAGACTTTTCATGAAAACGCACAATAATAATTTTTGAGCTCGAAATTTGACAACGTATTAAGTACTTTTTTTTCAGACCGGCTAGATCAACAATTAGCCCTCTATCAGAACCTACT
Organism: Convolutriloba macropyga; assembly: GCF_964194025.1. Lineage (NCBI taxonomy): Eukaryota > Metazoa > Xenacoelomorpha > Acoela > Convolutidae > Convolutriloba > Convolutriloba macropyga. The sequence continues at coordinate 23,413,462 of NC_134481.1, forward strand.
AGGACTATGACACTCCTACGTAGACCATCAGATTATTTGAACAAGTCCTTGACTATACTGAAAGAGACTTTTCATGAAAACGCACAATAATAATTTTTGAGCTCGAAATTTGACAACGTATTAAGTACTTTTTTTTCAGACCGGCTAGATCAACAATTAGCCCTCTATCAGAACCTACTAGGACTATGACACTCCTACGTAGACCCTCAGATTATTTGAACAAGTCCTTGACTATACTGAAAGAGACTTTTCGTGAAAACGCACAATAATAATTTTTGAGCTCGAAATTTGACAACGTATTAAGTATTTTTTTTCTCAGACCAGCTAGACCAACAATTAGCCCTTTTTTAGAGCCTACTAAGACTATGACACTCCTGGGTAGAGTATCAAAACTTTGAACAAGTCCTAAGCTGTAAAAACCGAAGCTGTGCGCTGCACAGCAAACCAGACCAAAAAAAACGGAAGCAAAAAAAAAAGCGCAAAATTGAAAATCCAAGAAGAGCGCAAAGCTTCAACGAACCTTCTTGCTTTGCAAGAACACATTCCTAAGATGTGGGAACACGGACCGAAAAAACCGGTCCGAAAACCGCAGCTCTGCGGTGCAGAGCAAACCAGACCGAAAGAAAGCGGAAGAAAACAAAAAAAAGCGCAAAATTGAAAATCCAAGAAGAGCGCAAAGCTTCAACGAACCTTCTTGCTTTGCAAGAACACATTCCCACGATGTGGGAACACGGACCGAAAAAACGGGTCCGAAAACCGCAGCTCTGCGGTGCAGAGCAAACCAGACCGAAAGAAAGCGAGAGCTAGCCAAGCTAGCGAGCAAAGAAGCGGGAAGAACTCACCTGGCAGGAGACGACAGCAGACAGAAGAGACGCAAAGCAAAAACAAACTCTGAAAAAACATTGTGTTAGTATACATAAAAGAACATCAAAGACAACACACGAGACGCACGGCCACCCCCCCCCCCCCAAGCGACCGCTCCCCCCCCCCCCCCGGAACCAAACCGCCACCCCCCAAACGACCCCCCCAAAAAAACACCAACCGACCAACGCCAAATTTTGGCATGAGTTCCGGAACAATGCCATGGAACTCAGAGAGCATGGAAATGCATCTTGCAATGGATACGAGAATAAGTTACGATGAAGTTACGTCACGAACGGACGTCAGAAACGTCCAAAATGATCCAAATTACGGTCGACTCGCGGGCTAATTTCACTACTTTTTGAAAACAACACTATGTGACATGTATACCATTGAGACCGTCTTGAACTAAGCTGTTCATATCACTAAACAAAATGAAAAAGTTCCTTCTATACACAGAGTTATTAGCAAAAATCGACCGAGTCCGATCGAAAATAGGGACGTTTCCCATGCTCGTACACAAATTTACAACTTCTGGTGAACATTTTTTCAGGTTTTATTATATCAAAAGAAAGCACGCATAATGAGCTCTCTGAATATGCAACTCAATAGGAAAAAAAAACACTGTAGGCAGAGTTATTAACGATCGAGCCTTTGGTACCAAATGACCAAAAAAGTGACCTGGATCATCCAAAATGACAAATATGTCACATAAATAATTTAACTAAAACAACCAAATTTTGCTGACAGTATCACTGGTATACACTGAGTCTAACAAGCTACTAAACAACTCTAAAAGTAAGATCTATATGTCCGTAAAGGGGTCATCAGTGCAGTGGACCCCCTCCTCAGGGGGTCAATCTGGGGTCAAGTTTCCCGGTCAATTTCTCAAAAACGGCTGAACAAAAACAAACGCCCTTAGTACCGTTTGTAGCACTGCTTGAGATACGCATCATATTAAAAAATGAGCCCAATCGGTGCACTCGTCAAGGAGTTATAGCAAAATAAAGGTACCGTACCAAATGGCCCCAGAGGAGAGATCCACCATATTCAGAGCTAAAATTGAACTTCAGAACTACATAAAATGAGGTGTAAAATATATATGGGCAGACTCCCCACTAACTGGGGATTCTAAAACAGTAACATTTGTAACATAGTTCGAAGTTTCAAGGTGTCAATAATGTCAACCGAATGGTGTCAACCGCTTCTGGGGCTAAAACCGAGGGCAAGTTTACTGGCCAGTTTCTCTAAAACGGCGAAACAAAAATAAACCCCCTTAACACAGTTTGTAGCAATGCTTGAGATACGCATCATATTAAAAAATGAGCACAATCGGTACATTCTTCAAGGAGTTATAGCAATTATAAGGTACCGTACCAAATGCCTAGAAAAGCGAGGTGACCGCTCTACAGAGTCAAAATTGACCACCTCAACTACATAAAATACTATATAAAATATATATGGGGATACTCCCCACTAACTGAGGATTCTAGAACACTAACATTTGTTGGGTAAATCGCGTGTTTTGTTGTACCGAAATTTGGATCACCCAGAATAGCCCGGAAATTCGACTTTTTTCAAATTTAATCATTAATAACTTTTTGATTAGGACGATTTGAGAAACCAACCAAATACTGCAAGCAAGAGGGGTTCAGTGCTAACAAAATGCGACCACTCCCGTTTAATTTGGTTCAGTACTTTAGCAGATATTAACAAAATACTGTACTGTACCCCATTTTTTCGGCTAAAATCGAAGCCCAAGATCTCGGGAACCGACGTAAAACAACGTGAAACAGCGTTCCCGGCGTATTTGTGGGTGTAATTCTGGTCCACTTCAGTGCTCTGGGTCACGGCAGACCTTCATGGTGAGGTGGGAAAAAATTTCCCACCTCACCATGAAGGTTATGATATTTTGTGTGTTTTGACATAAAACAACATCCAAAGAAATTTGATGAAATCGTGAAAAAAGAAAAATTGTTGAATTAACCCCATTATTTGATTTCATTAGCTTCAACAACCTAAATGGTGTCTAGAAAACACAAAACACACGCCCAAAATGTTGTTCAATTGCGGAAAGCAGCACTCAGCCATAAAATTTGAGAAAAGATTTGTTTTTCCGCATTCATTATTGAATAACAGTTCTAAAGAACATTTCGAGTGACTATGACTAGCCATTCCTGAGAAGCACGTCTTAACAGCAACAGATTATGCCAATATTCACTCGTTTTGGTCAAAAATTGAATGAGAAATTTGAAAAAAAAAACAAAACATTAAATTCCTCTCTCAATGTGATAGTTTCACAAGTTCTTTCCTCCAACTTTTTGGTTAGGCCGATTTGGGAAACCAACCCAAAACTGCAAGCAAGAAGGGTTCATTGCTAACAAAATGCGACCACTGCCGTTTAATTTGGTCCAGTACTTTAGTAGATATTAACAAAATACTGTACTGTACCCCATTTTTTCGGCTAAAATCGAAGCCCAAGATCTCGGGAACCGACGTAAAACAACGTGAAACAGCATTCCCGGCGTATTGGTGGGTGTAATTCTGGTCCACTTCGATGATCTGGGTCACGGCAAACCTTCTTGGTGAGGTGGGAAAAAATTTACCACCTCACCATGAAGGTTATGATATTTTGTGTGTTTTGACATAAAACAACATCCAAAGAAATTTGATGAAATCGTGAAAAAAGAAAAACTGTTGAATTAAGCTCATCAATTAATACAGGTAGCTCCAAAGACCTAAATGGTGCCTAGAGACCAGAAATTGCACGCCGAAAAACCTGTTCTTTGCGCAAAACACCACTAATCGATTAAAATTTGAGAATTGTTAAGTTTTCCAGCATTCACTGTTAAACTACCCTTTCACAAAAAATATTTAGGAAGGCGACCAACAATTCAATCAAAGACGGGCTTAAAAGGAAGAGAATGCGCTATAAATTATCTATTTTGACTCGTAATTGACAGAGAAAAAGAAAAAAGGTGCAAAAACTGAGTGCCTTTTTTATGCGATGAAATAAGTTTCTTTCCGCATTATTTGCAGACTCTGCCAGAACATCCACCCTAAATAGTTCAATTCACCCGGGCATTAATCTGTTCTTAGGCTAAAAATGATCAAAATCAATTAAGAGAAACTTTTAACTGCGAAACAGTTGCTTTAAATAGCGTGTCCTAATGTTTTCACACAAAAAAAATTTGATAAATTGTCATTTCAGGAAAAAAATGTTGTAGTTCTCCATTAGCAAAAGTTATTAGAAATCTTTCAGGTAAGTAATGAAGGTGAATTAATGAAACAAACAATAGCAAACGAAAAAGGTGTCAAAAAACCAAAGAGAATCAATTACAATGGAAAAAATGTCGGAACTTTTTTTTAAGACTTTACTTAATTTTTCTAGATCTTAAAGTGCAGCATAGTTCGAAAGCTGCGTTCTTTCAACAATTGAAGTTTCAAAGTTGCATGACGTTGATAGACATTATGAGGACTAGGGTGAAATGGAAATTTGATGTTTGAGTTCACTTGCAATACAAAAGTTTTCCTTCGGGTTATTAAGGATGAAAGAGGTTACTTGAAAACTTATTAGTTTTAAAATTAAAAACATAACAAATATAGGTCTTACATGTTACAATTTGTGCACTTTTAAAATTGTTTGCCTTGTGTGTTTAAAAAAGAGCGAAAGTCTATTGAAAAAGCATCAAAAACTATCCTTGATCAACATTACCCTCACATATTTACAACATTTAGAAATCAAAAAAATTTCAATATGTTTTAATTTTTTCCCAGTTTTTGAGCCTTAATTCCCACTTCAATCTCGTGTTGGCTTCAACAGAGGTCCCATTCGGCTACAGAATGAGTTTTAAAAGGGATTAAAAGGTTTGAGACATATGACCATTTAGGATTTTCGGCAGGTACCCATTTTTATCAGCGATAAACGTTGTTATCGCAACACAAAACGCATGATTGACTATTTTGCAGACACTATGGGTTTTATCACTCTCAATTGACTACTGACAATTGTTTTTTGTATTACTTGCTGCCTAGACTCAAAATGATGGGACAATAGGAAAAATGATGGGACAATAGGAAAAGGTTTTTTACAGAACAAAAAGTCAAATAAACTAATTATATATCAAAAGCTGGAACGCACTGGATGCTTTTTTTGACCTTTTGAGTTTTTGCCACTTCACTCACCTTTTGGTGAAAACAGATTGAACTATTTAAACGATCTTTGAACTGTTTTCATGAAAACGATTATTTGAAACACGTTATCGACTCTGAAATCTATATAAGAATAAAAGTATTGTTTTTTTTCAAGTTTGGCAGTCAAGAATTTTTTTACCGGCATGAATGAAGAAAGCAGCGAGCAGCTTAAACATGAATTGTTTGATGCCATCAAAACGCGACTATGCCGAACAAATTTGGTACAGTACTCCAGGAGATTTTAACAAATTCCTTAATTAAACCCCATTTTTCAGCTGTTTCTAGAGACCAAAAATGCCAAAAAAATTCTTGACGTTGTTTGACGGCACCCCTAGCGTGTTTCTGGGAGTAAAATCAGTCCATCTTTGCGTTCCCAGTTGAGTCAAACCTTCATGGTAAGATGGGAAAAATTTTCCCGCCTCGCCATGAAGGTTATGGTGTTTCATCAGTTTTGATACAAAACAACATACACCGAAGTTTGACAAAACCATGAAAATACAAAACTTGTTGAATTACCAGCACAGCAATCATTGATATAGCCAACTTAAGAGACATGAGTATTGTCTGGAAAACACAAATTGTGCGCAAAAAACTTGTTCGATTACAAAAAACACACCTCAGCCAATAAAATCTGAGATTGGACACTGTTTTCAGGAATGAATCTTGAATTAACGTTCAATAACAAATTTTCAAGACAAACCAATTACATTGCATAGAGTAACAACTTAAACGCTAACAATTGCGCTGCTGATTGTCCGGTTAGAAGCCAAAACTATAAAGAAGTTCAAAAAATATAAAACCTTGATTTACTTCATTTAAAGCAATCAAATGCATTTATTGTTGCGCATTTGAAGATTTTTCTTAAATAATTCTTGTAAAAAGTTTAAACTATCACATTGTAGATCTTCAAGACGGTTCTTGCTGTTGTGAATGCCCAAAAGTAACTGATTTTTCAAATCAGTCAAAATTTGCGTCTTCAGAAGAAATTTCTTAGTCTTAACGGCTTGCGCAGAGTTTTCGTGAATTTGACTTCAATTCTTGCATTTTCACTGCATTTGTTGTTTCTTGTAGTCTCATGATTGAGAGTTTTTCTAAAATATTAAATTGGCCTCCCTTAATGGTGCAAGTAAACTTAGTTAATACTTTCAGCTTATACCTAATGGATCATATGTCTTCTTATTTTTTTGTTGTAAGAAAGTAACAGTTATCGTTGAGTTTGCCACTTTTTTAGATTCGGCCAACTTGCTGCTTTGATCAACAAAAGACAGATTGCATCTTCTTTGTAGAGAATGAAAGTTAAATCTCTCTAGATGTTTAAAGTTTCAATTAATGGTTTCATGGCTTCGCTATTGGGAGTTTTCCTAGAGATTTTTAGCTTTTGGCATTTGCCAAATTTTGTACTTGTTTTTTGTTGTTCTGTCTTATTATCAACTTAAAACAGGTCCCATTGACTTTTGAGGAAATCGCAATTGAATATATATTACGTTGTAATGAGCCAAAATAGCTATTTTGTTGTCTGGTTTGTCTGGTCATGGCCGATTTTTCGCTGGATTCCTGGTTCATTTTTCCACCCAGTCACTTCGGGTTGCTTAGAAAAAGTTTTTCTATGTGTCAAGAATTATCAAGATTTTATCAAGTTACGCCAAGAAAATTTCTTGACATGCCTTGATAAGATCTTGCCAAGATCTTATCAAGGTGTTCCAAGAAATTTTGTCTATCAAGATCTTGGCAAGATGTGTCAAGTTTTGCACGAGTTGGCAAGATCTTGCATGACATGGCAAGGTGTATCAAGTTTCGTTTCACTGGGTATATCGATTAAATTTAACGAAAGGCCGATTGAACAAAAAATTGTGCAAAATTACATATAAAAATGGCTGCCTGATTATCCTCAAAAACAATTATTCTTTCTTCGTTCAATACGTCTGTTTCAGTAATAGAGTTTGCCAAATGGGCCCTCCTCTTGCTTGCTTCTACAAATGAACTAAGTTCTACTTCAGCTAATAATTCTACTTCAGTTCAATTTCAGTTAGGAAACCTCTCAACTATAAACTGTCCAATTTTCTAAACAACAAATTTTTTCGATTTAGTTTCTTTGAGGTGTTTTAATTATTTTCTGCGGCAGTTCATTGTCTGCTACTTCAATTTATGGCATAAAAATATCAGCTGTACAACATCTGTTTTTTTGGCGTGATAATTTTAACATTTGCAATATTTCCATAACAACAGCACTGAATTCACCAACACACATCAAAACCAAAACTTACTGCATCTAACTTTGAAAGCTAAAGACTAACAATTAAGGGCGTTTCGAGAGTTTTGAAGTCAATTCATTTTAGTTTGTCTAGTAACGGTCCAATCTTTGTTTTTCGAGTCAGCGTAATCCAAGTTTTGCTTCGCTCTTATTTTATTTTTTGGAACCAATTTAGGTTGCCATATCTGCCAACTTTAATCTTTTTCTCATTTATTTCTAAGAGCTTTTGCAGAGATATTACTCTAATCTTCATGTTGCAAAGTCTTCTACAAAAAAAATCTAATTAATCAATAAAATTGTCATACTATTTAATAGAAAGGCTTTTATCCTTTGTAGCTGTTTCAAGACAAAAGTTGTCGAAAAAAGTTTTTACTGTTAATTTCTCCTGGATTGTTAGAAACCTGATTTGCTTTTCCTTAATTGGAATACCATTGGTTGTTCTTTTTCGTCAATTTTTATGAAATAAAAACATTAAAATTGAAGCCTTAGAATTTCTTGAAGAACTTGGTCCTTTAAAAGTGTAGAAGCAGGTTCAACTATAAAACCACCTGGGAATTTTGAAACTTTTTACTACGAATCTGGCTTTATGTTTTACAATTCAACCATGAAACTCTTAATTTTAAACTAAATTGCGAGCTATCGCCTTTGGAGAAAAACTTCTTTCTTTTATTCAACAAGATCCCACACATCATAAACAAGTTTTCCTGCCTGAAACCAACTTTTTTAAATTTAAGAGTTCCCCCATTTCAAATTGATACGAGATGCTTACTTGCCATTTTTTTAAAAAAAAAAACTATAGAATGAAGTTCTCATGGATGTGTAGGTTGCTGTTAAACAGCCTGATTTGCCACTGAGTTTGAACTTTAATGCGCTGTATACTGCACTACGGAACTTTTTTCTTCAAATTTTGACCGTTCATCTGCTAAATAATTCAAACATTGACCGTTCATTAGTGCAAAAATTTTGTTCAAAAAAGTCATCTGATAAAGTCACGTTTTAAACAATATCGCACTTCAATTTTTATGACTGGCCAGCATGAAAAAAAATAGTCGATTTCTTCATTTGACTTGTTCCCATTAAACTGAGAGGATCCCCACAATTTAAGTTGCATTTTCTATTCTCCCTTATGATTTGACTACTTTCCGAATAAAAACTTTAGCCCGCTCTGTAAAAAAATTATGATAGCTCATTTGATTCTTCTTTAATGTCATAATAAGCAAAAATTTGCTGCTTTCAGTTTCAAAAATATTACATAGTTTCTTTCAATGTCTGATAAAAAGCAGAGCATTAGTCAACTTTACTTTAGGCTTTTTTGTCTCAATCTAATACTGAAAATTCAAAAGTTTTTTTCTGCTGCTAAATGGTTACTTCTGTTTCCGCTATTTAAAGCACATTTAAAATCCATGTCTAAATCAATGAATAAGTTTCCCTCCTTTATGAAATGCCTAGCAGCTGCCGAGTCCAACTCCTATTCTAAAATATCTAAAATATTTCTCAAAGGAGAAAATAATTCCGACATTTTGTTTGATATATCGCAATTCTCTAAATCACTCTGCCACTATCTTATATTTTGGCTAACAATTTCATTTCAACCTTTTGTTTCACTTTTTAGAGATAATTTTGATTTGTGCTCCTGCTAAACAAGCTTTTAATATTTTACCGTATGTTACTTTCCTTCCTCTGTTCACACCTTTTAAATTAAGATTCTTCTCCTATTTGTCTAACCCTTTGGCATATAAGGCATTTGGGCTCCTTATTGCAAAAAAGCTTCCATTATTTCTTTTTACAGTCCCATTTTTATAAATTCTAGTACCTGGTTTTTCAAAAGCTATTTTGGTCTTCACTCTATTTTACTAGTATTGTCAGTTTCTCATTCTACGCAGGAAGATCTGAAAATAATTGCGGTAATTACTTTATCACTGAAGTAAATCCCAATCTTCAAGTTATTTTCTCGTCTAGTTCTTTTAAGAGATAATCCACTACCATCTCGTTTGATTTCACTCTTGAGAAAAGTTTATGTAGCCGTGGTTTTCAGAACTTGTGAAGTTTTTACACAAATGTTCTCATGCCGTGGTGCTGTCGCTCTCATTTCTCTCAGTTATTTTTCATAAGATTGATAAAGTTCATGCAATAGAATTAATAACGTCTGCACTATTTGTTAATTTGTTGCGTTGATTCTAACCCTTGGCATTTAATTAATGCAAAATATTCTCAAAATTATTATTTTTATATTTTTCAACGATTACATTCTTGCCTCAAAATGTTCTGCGAAATATAAAAAGTCAATGTCATATCCAGAACACACTATTCTTTCTGGCTCATTGTTTTTTTAGGCGTTAGGACTTTTTTCTTTTCACTTTTTTATATCTATACTTTTTTCGTGGGCACAACATCTTTCGTTCTAATCAAGTTCTAGAATGGTAGATGTTAGAACGATGCTGCTTTAATTTCAAAAGAGATCTCACTCAGAACAAAAATTTGCGTTGTTCTCTCTCGCTCACCAAATCAGTTGCAAACTGGTGGCGGAGTTCCATTAAACAACATAGCAGCTCGGGTCGTGGTAAGACAGTCATTCAACGCAAAATTATGAAAGATAAGCGGTGAATGCAAAAAAAGTAAAATGACTGTGGTTGCGGTGAAATTACATAAATCAGGCAGTGAACTTGGTGAAAAAAACTTTATGCCTGGTAGCGGTGAAATTATAAAATTTCACATCCTAACTTAGCGGTGAACTTACATAAATTTACCGCTTAGAAAAAAGTGTTAAAATTGGTTCAGATCAGCGCTGAATGCGGTGATATTACATAAGTTCACCACTTTACTTAGTCGTAAATTACATAAATATTAGTAAGCGGTGAGTAAGCGGAGTAATTTAGAGCAAGCGGTAAACTTACCAAAATTCACCTCATTTCACTTCTAAAATATGCAATTTCAACGCTAAAAATTGCCAAATAGAGGGAAATTGTTTCAGATTCAAAACAAATATCCCAGAAGTTAGTGAGAGGTTGCGCAGTGGAAGAAGAAGTGGCTAACATGCAGGAGATGAGAGGTTCCAGCTCGTGTGAGGCAGGTAATCTGTAGTCAGCGGTGAAATGTGTTGCATTTTTGTAAGTTTACCGCTTACTCTGGAGTTGAAATTACATAATTTCACCGCATTTCACCGTAAAATTATGTACAAAATTTGTGGTGAAAAAAAACAACTTTTAATCGCTTATCTTACATATTTTTCTAATTTTTCCTTGACCCGGGGGTGTGAGGATCTGTAGTTACTAAAAATGCTAGTAGATACTAGATGAACACTTTTTTAACACGGCTTGCACTGAATGGAAAAAGTACAAAATGAGTTGTTTAAGCTGAGCTCTCCTCAACGACATCCCCTTACTCAGCTACAAAATTTTCCACATCTCAATTATTGTGCCCATTTTTAATTGACAAAGAATAGCCATTACAGATGAGTTACACAAACTTAACAATTGCTCTTTTTAGGCTCCTTGCTTTACCCTCATGGTTTGGCAGCTGACACAGTCTTGCCGCTTTAATTGCACTCTCAGAACAGCCAGCCGGACAATGATCTTCCCCAAAGACGTCAATTTTCTTTGACTCAGAGACATCAGCGAATGATGATCAGTGAATGAATGAATGAAGATCATTGGAAAAAGGGGAGAGAGATGAATTTTTACTGTTGCACTGCACCCATAATTTGTCGACCCTGGGCTTTCAAAGATCAGGTTTGTAAATCGTTTTTTATTATAAATGAATATTGAGTGGAGTGGCAAAAAGGCACAAATCTGCTCCGCTTCAATTATACAATGGCACAGGGTGTGATATTTGACATGATATTTGAACAGTCTTTATTAGTTTTTTATTAGTCTTTAAACAGGTGCTATATTCTTCGTAAACATGAGCATTCGTTAGTTTTTTGTAATCAAAAATTATCTGATCTGTTGATGATCATTTTAAAACAATTTGTTTTTATCTGACTTTTTGAGATTTGAACTCAACTTTCTATTGGATTCATTGTGGCATGAAAATATTACAAAGATCTTTTATTCCACTAGATGACAGCGTTATCTAGCTATAAATGTTAACTTTACGAACTAAATGGGGAGATGGAAAGGTTTTACTGATAAGACAATGTTTTGCATTCAAATTTGATTTTAAAAAACTTAAATTTGCAACATCTTATATGAGAATTTCAATTGGCTGAGATTTTCAATTGAATGAGATGACATTTCAACATTTTCTGGTATAACAAGAATCTGTTTTCTTAATTAAAGATCCTCATATCAAATCTATGGAACTGTTTTTTCAATCTTGAACGTCAGTTAACAAAATTGAACTTTGCAGATGTTTTAAAAGAAAAAAGAATCAATGAAGTGTCTGAATGTAAAATTTATAGTTGTTCACAAAAATATGCGCGCGTGTGTAAGCGTGTGTGTGTGTCTAGCAAACTCGGCGCTAGTGAAAATGGCAGACGTACCAAAAAAAAATTTTACTGCTGGCCATTCACAATTGAGAAAACAGGAATATTTTTTCTGATTGGCTGATAGCTCAACAAATTCTCCATGTTTTAAAATAGGATATGCATGTTAACGTAAATTTGCTCAGAAATCACGATAAGCCGAAATAGAATAATTATACATTTTTTGGGGGAAGTGGTCTCACGTTCGGTTGTGATAGATTCATAGCAAGTCCCCCGGGCCACTTAGGCATGGTCATGAACAGATAGGCATGGCCAGATGCGCTAAATAATTTTATCTAGTATTAGGCTTTGCCAAGTAGAGGGAAATTGTTTCAGATTCGAAACAAATATCCCAGAAGTTAGTGAGAGGTTGCGCAGTGGAAGAAGAAGTGGCTAACATGAAGGAGATGAGAGGTTCGAGCTCGTGTGAGGCAGGTAATCTGTAGTCAGCGGTGAAATGTGGTGCATTTTTGTAAGTTCACCGCTTACTCTGGTGTTGAAATTACATAATTTCACCACATTTCACCGTAAAATTATGTACAAAATTTGTGGTGAAAAAAAAACAACTTTTCATCGCATATCTTACATATTTTTCTAATTTTTCCTTGACCCGGGGTGTGAGGATCTGTAGTTACTAAAAATGCTAGTAGATACTAGATGAACACTTTTTAAACACGGCTTCCACTGAAGGGAAAAAGTACAAAATGAGCTGTTTAAGCTGAGCTCTCCTCAACGACATCCTCTTACGCAGCTACAAAATTTTCCACATCTCAATTATTGTGCCCATTTTAATTGACAAGGAATAGCCATTACAGATGAGTTACAAAAACTTAACAATTGCTCATTTTAGGCTCCTTGCTTTACCCTCAAGACTTAGCAGCTGACACAGTCTTGCTTTAATTGCACTCTCAGAACAGCCCGCCGGACAATGATCTTCCCCAAAGACGTCAATTTTCTTTGACTCAGAGACATCAGCGAATGATGATCAGTGAATGAATGAATGAAGATCAGTGGAAAAAGGGGAGATGACTTTTTACTGTTGCCCTGCACCCATAATTTGTCGACCCTGGGCTCTCAAAGATCAAGTTTGTAAATCATTTTTTATTATAAATGAATATTGAGTGGAGTGGCAAAAAGGCACAAATCTGTTCCGCTTCAATTATACAATGGCACAGGGTGTGATATTTGACATGATATTTGAACAGTCTTTATTAGTTTTTTATTAGTCTTTAAACAGGTGCTATATTCTTCCTAAACATGAGCTTTCGTTAGTTTTTTGTAAACAAAAATTATCTGATCTGTTGATGATCATTTTAAAACAATTTGTTTTTATCTGACTTTTTGATATTTGAATTCAACTTTCTATTGGATTCATTGTGGCATGAAAATATTACAAAGATCTTTTATTCCACCAGATAACAGCGTTATCTAGCTATAAATGTTAACTTTACGAACTAAATGGGGAGATGGAAAGGTTTTACTGATAAGACAATGTTTTGCATTCAAATTTGATATTAAAAAACTAAAATTTGCAACCTCTTGTATGAGAATTTCAATTGACTGAGATTTTCAATTGACTGAGATGTGATTTCAACATTTTCTGGTATAACAAGAATCTACTTTTTTAAATTAAAGATCCTCATATCAAATCTATGGAACTGTTTTCTCAATCTTGAACGTCAGTTAACAAAATTGAACTTTGCAGATGTTTAAAAAGAAGAAAAGAATCAATGAAGTGTCTGAATGTAAAATTTATAGTTGTTCATAAAAACATGCGCGCGTGTGTAAGCGTGTGTGTCTAGCAAACTCGGCGCTAGTGAAAATGGCAGACGTACCAGAATATAAAAATTTTACTGCTGGCCATTCACAATTGAGAAAATAGGAATATTTTTTTCTGATTGGCTGATAGCTCAACAAATTCTCCATGTTTTAAAATAGGATATGCATGTTAACGTAATTTTGCTCAGAAATCGCGATAAGCCGAAATGGAATAATTATACTTTTTTTGGGGGGAACTGGTCTCACGTTCGGTTGTGATAGATTCATAGCAAGTCCCACGGGCCACTTAGGCATGGTCATGAACAGAAAGGCATGGCCAGATGCGCTAAATATTATTATCTAGTATAGGCTTTGTCCAATTTAGGCTAATTATAAGCAGAAAGGTACAGTGTTTTAAATTTCACAATCAATCTTATTCGTTGAAATTTCGACATTTTGGTACGTCTAATTGCTAAGGCGTCACCAGCAAACTCAAACAAATATGGAATCAACACAGCCTCACGGAGGCCAGTAAAACAAGAGAAAAATAGAAAATTAGGAAAAATAGGCAACGAACACATCAATTCCTAAAGTAATCAATAATCTAGCAAAGAAAAATAATGGCATAATAAACAAATAAAATAATCAAAATGAGCAAAAATTAATTTTTTGAATGCATTTTAAAAGTTATTTCCCGCTTTAGGCTGTTTCAGCATGGAAGAAAAGTACATTTTTGGGGTATTAAACTTTTTTAAAATCAATCTTTTTGGTTTACGAAAGCTTTTTGAAAGTAAAATTTTGACGCTCTTGTCAGCAGAAATGAATACTTTCTATACAAAAAACAACAATTTGATCAAAATTTTTTACAAATGTTGCAGATTTTGTCAAGGAGATGAGACTGTCCTGACTGTTAACTCTAAGTATTACTCTAGTCGAGCAGACTAGACAGAAGCAACACCAGAAATGTTCAGAAAATTTGATTTTCCTTGTGAATGACTGTCGGTATATGTTTGGTTTGCTCGTTATGTTTGGTTGTAAAAGTTTGAAATTGTTGGTCGTTTAGGTTTGTTGCATTTAGTGTGTTCGATTTCAAACGTAAAACGTCAGAATGTTTGGTTTCTGAGATTTGATATGTTTGGTTTCATAGATTTAATACGTTTAGTTTCCTATGTAACATGATCGTCGGTTAGTTTTTTGGTCTCCATATGTTTGGTTTTGATCGTAACAAGGAGGCTTGGTAATGTGCGTAAGCATATAATGGTCTGACCCCGCTAATCCACATTCTTGATTCAATTGGCTAACAGATCTTACTGAAGAGATAGAAAATTTTCAAAAACATACACATCGTTCAAAAAACAACCAATCAAATACAATAATGCCACGCTAGAGGGCCGATGAAAGTTGTCGAAAATAGAAATACTAGAAAGGACTATAATAAAATCAAAAAATAAACATTATTTACGATCAAATCTCGATGTAAGACAAAAAAGTCATAAAAATATCAAAATAGCATCAGACAAAAAACAAAACTAAACAATTTAAACTATCCTTTGTTAGAAAAGATATGGGACCTGTCCCCAATGCAACTGGCTATGAGTTCGAAAAATCAAATAGGTGCGAGAGTCAAGAAAAAACTTTTCCATTTTCGAAAACAATTATTTTCACAGTTATTAATGTCATTAGATATCAACTGAAATCACTTGTTCATTTGTATCTACATAGGAAACAATTGAGTCAAGTCATTATCCATTTTCGGTTTTCGCAAAATCTCGAAGCCAAGTGGATTAACGATTGTGTTGTTATAATTTAAAAAGAAAACCAAAAATACTTTGAAATGTCCAATATAAAAATCTAACATTTGATGAAATCTCGCAGTAACAGTATCAACAAAATTGATAAATAAATGTTTGAAGCAAAAACCTTTGTAGAGATCAAATTATAATTATCTGGAAACGGGTTGGGACCTGTGTTTACAGACACAGAGCATTGAATCGACCGAAAAGCTATTGAAAAAAGACAAAGCTCAAAAACCCTAACTTTTTTTAAAACAATTTTTCTCAAAAGTCGAAACAGACATAGAATTGCAACAAAAACCGGTTGATTAAGGTTCAACAGATCACGAGGCCAATAGGGCTCGATGAAAATGAGACTAAATCACGAGTCCAATAAAAAACAAAATCATAAAGAAGCCAAAACTTGAAACCATTTTACAACATGACACTGTACAAGACACTATAAAGAAAAGATGTTACCTGTAAGAAATGTTAATCGTAATTTTCCCTTCATCTTAACATCAACGAGTCTTCCTTATAAAAAGACTACTTAGACATGAAAACAAAATAAATTCAAAAATTGATCAGTTTAGAAATCTCGAAGGCGTTTTCTAAAACTAAATGCTGAAAGCAATCAATCAAAACGTATAAAAAATCTGTTTCAATCAGAAATATTAATTGGGTTTTCTAATGAGTGAGATTGAGTTACAAGATGACGAAAATCAAAGGAAAAAGGAGATAGAATAAATTTAAAAAAAATATATTTTTGTCAATAAAACAAACAGCTATAAACTGAAATCTTCAACCCGGTTGAGATATAAATTTTATGGGAAGAATTAAGATCTACTGTTATCTGATATTTGGCGTACAACAATGAAAAAAAAGATAAAAATAGGCCAAATAAGAAAAAACCACAAAGTTTTACAAGATAACTGCGTCTCAGCCCAAAAAGCATAAACTATTTAACAAAAATAGTTAACATAGGTACGCCTTTTTCCTACAATGCATTCCATTATTTGCATTTGTCAAGTATGTGATAATTCGACAAGAAACAAATAACACTCATTTAAAACGCGTGGTACCAAAAAAAGAAATCATTAGTTGAATTTAGAAACTTTACCTGCATTAAATTATAGCTCCGACGAAGTCAATTTCCACCTGTTTTTATTGAGACTACACCTCAAGTATAGAGAAATAAATAATGGTGGCAAAGTTCAAAAATTCATCGATAATTTCACACAACGAACATATTCAAAGTCGTAACAGACACTAGATAGAAACTGAAAAAAAATCTAGGTTCTTTTATACGTCCTAAAAAACCTATTGGATTTTTTTTGGGGACACTAAGTCATTGGGCTACAAAAAGTTTAAAAAACGAAAGCAAAACCCAAGAAATTCATAAAATTTTTACGAAAACAATAGGTCAGAGCCATAAAAACCATGATATAAACTCTGAAACAATATTACAATCTCGTTAGGTCTCGTTTATTGTAAATGTTATAAGTCAATAATTGAGCCCTGATTTGAAATTCTGGTCCGTAATCTACATAAAAACGTTTACATAGCGGAAATATTTTGAAAAATAGGTCGCGCCCCATTGAAATCTAAAAAACTTTTATAATAAGGATCTATGGTGAGATCAAGATTAACCTGTGGTGAGATCAATATCAGCTGCGCGTCTAGCAAAACACTTAATTGTTGAAATGGTTATAAAGCAGATCAATTTTTTTTTCACTTTGTCATAAAAAATGCGTTTTTTATAATTGTTGAATCTAAATTTGCAAAAAAAATTTGCAAAAGTATAATTCCAGAAGACTTACAAAGCCAGCGGGAGTACAAAAAGCTATTTTTTGAGCTGAAGAAGCATTTGGCCGTAGTTTTAAAGTGTCTACTTCCGGCAAGTTGAAAGCAAGTGTGCTAAAAAACCACTTTTTTCGAGGAAAAAAATGTCTTAATTTTGAAAAATTTAGCATAAATGCTAGCCAAAAACTCGGATCGCGCAATTCAGCAACCCTCCTCTATCTTCAAAGATAAAATCAATAACACTACAGTTAACAATTTCAACATAGTTTAGCTAAATTGACGAAAATTTGGTCAAAATTGACGAAAATTTAGTCAAAAATGTGAATAAAACAGCTGAATTACGTCTAATATTCATTAAACTTTAAACCTCGATAACTCCCTTTAAAAAGGAAAAATTGGAAAAAAATCTTTTTATTTCCATTTTCTACGCTGGACTTGCTTTCTAATGATACCACTCGCAACTCTCTACGATTATTATATCGATCAGCCAAAAATGTCTGAACAAAAAAAACCATTTCAGTATATAGTTCCTCCCCCTCAAGAGGGGTCGGAACAAAAAGTCGTCGACTACTTTGGGTTCCTAGATTCGTTGTGTTGGATTTGAAACTTAACGAAGTGTCAATTTTTCAGGCGAAAACTGATTTTTTTCAAAAATTAGTCCACTGAAAAATTTCAAGTACGCAGGAGTTTCAAAATTAGCCCTTGAAGAAAATTTCAAAACAGTGAAAACTGATTGACCGTCTAAAAAAATTAGTTCAACAAAATGAATTTTAATTTGTTTTCAAGTTATAAACTTAGAATAGTTGAACATTGGTGAGGATTCGGTTCAGCAAATCACTCTTACTGAGTTTTAATCGGTTTCCTACGTTTAACACCAAACATACCGAGCATACCGAGACTAAGAATCCGAACATACCGACGAAGGCTTACGTTTAAAAACCTAGCATACCACTGATACTGAGGAAAAACGTGAAAGTTTTCGTCAGTTTTGTCTATCTAAAATCGAACAAACCGACGATTTGCTTACGTTCTGTAACTTAGAGTTCTGAACTAGGATAAAGCTGTTACATACATATTCTAGGTTAAGACACATGACCAGAACGCGTAATGTAGTTTTTAGTAAATTGTCCCATATAATAGCTGGTTTCCATCGCCATACAAGTGAAGCATACTCACTTTACTAACTTTAATAACCATACTAACTTTTTTATTGGCTTGTAAATGACAACCCTCTCATTGAAAGTATGTTTAAGTATCGTTGAAAAGGCATGCTTAAATCCTCAATGCCAAACTTGACACAAAAAGTGTCTAAACTCTGCATTGCTCCGTTAATTAATGGGATATTGCTTTCAAAAATGAGGAGTTGTGTTGCGTTTAGAAGTTAGGATAGTTATGAGGGAAGCCTCTAATTATTCCCTTTGAAAAATGGCCAGCTTAAAGCTGTCTGAACTAATTTAAGCTGTACGAACTAACCTAAATTCACAATGTGTGTATTTTTGAGGCAAGATTTGTTCACAAATTGCTATTGCTCAATTGGCGTGTTAGATTGGGTCAAATGTCATATAAAAATGAAATATGGCATCAGAGTTTTTAGGTAAAATGAGGGACTAAGACATAAATTTAGCAATTAAAATAAAGAAAGTCCGCAAAGGTTTCATTTGTATTTGACAAAATGGACTCTAGTGATATCGAGGAACAGAACCGATTCAATAGATTTCAAAATCAAATCTTAGTTTCAAAAATAAGTTTGAACATTTTGGTTGATAGCGTATAATCTTGTTTGATCGCACACATTATATCTCATTAAACTGTTTTTGCACTGAAAAACGGGTACTACCAGTATAAAATTCTGACGAAAAACAGAAGTTCGATGGATTCAATTATAAATATTGATAAAAAGTAGAAAGCAACGTCATATCGACCACGTATAAGGTTTAATATGATCAAGACAACAAGTGGAACTTAGACGGCAAGGTTTTTTTAAGCTCTTTTACCGTAAAAATAATCAGCCGGAAACGAGCTTAATCGATACATATTGTGGTTATCTTTACTTAAAATTAGGTTATATGAATTTTTTCGGAACTTTCTACGTATATTATAACGTATTTTACTCCTATTTGGAACGATTTATATGCACATTTGAATACTTGATTCTGATTGGCTAATAATGTTTTCCATTATTACGTAAAATCCTCCGGGTCGGTACATACTCTCTGATCCAACGGGACCAGATCGCATTAGCGTACGACTGAGCACGGGCGCAACGTTTACGATGGTCAAAATCATTTTTGCCGGCAGCAGACGGAATACCGGTAGAGTATTCTCCTAAAAGAAAGTGGTTAGGCGTTATAGCGCTCAAATTGCACGGATCAGCGCTTACGGGTGTTAAATGGCGCGAATTGAGAGCATGCTCCACGAGACAAAAGGTAGTATGCAGCACCTCAACCGTGAGGCGACGCGTGCCAAGAATAGTTTTTAACACGCGCTTAAAGCTGCCTACCAACGTCTTCCAAATACCACCCTGATGTGGTGCGCTGGGTCAATTGAACTTCCACTTTATTCCTTTGTGAGCAAGCTCAGCTGAAATATTGACGATGTTCCACTTTTCGATACTTTCTCGGATTTCTTTCTTCGCTGCAATAAAGTTAGTGCCATTGTCCGACCAAATCATGGCAGGTGTACCCCTACGTGACACAGACAGCTCAACTCCCATAGCACAAGAACTGGTGTCCATGGATGCAACTATCTCGAGATGGACAGCGCGAGTAGTGAGACAGGTGAAGAGGAAGCCCCACCTTTTCTCAGAAGTACGCCGGACAGTAACATAGAACGGATCAAAGTAGTCAACGCCGGTGTTCGTGGAGGGAGGAGAATGGTAAGCAAGTCTCTCCTTAGGTAAGTCAGACATGATTGGTTGCACAGTTACAACTTGAAATTCCCGGCATCTCATGCAGTGTGCTTTGATGGAACGCAAGGATGATCTTAGTTTCATACTGTATAGTGTTTCTGCACAGTTGATCTTAGGTACTCAACGCCTTGATGGTGATGCTTTACATGGATATGTTCAAAGAACACTTTTACGAATGCATGACGTGCATCTAAGATGATTGGGTTTTTGTGTTAAACCCAACTTCTCATTAACTACTTGATGCGGCCTGAGGAACGGAGTAGTCCATGTGGACTAAGGAATGGTGAATGTGGAGCAATTCGGCTGCTCCGTTCAACAGATTTGTTGTCATGAAGATCTTCCTCTTCAGTTTCAAAAGACTCTCCTTGCACCAAGTACTGTAGATGACCCTCGGCTTCGTCAAGCTCAGTAGGGTCAGTAATGCTACCATCTTGTTTACAGTAGCCGATATCTTCTGGCAAAATTTGGAGAAATATGCGGCAATGCGCAAGTACTTTCCATAAGAACTAACTTTATCGAACGGAAATATCGAAGGAACAAGAGATACCGTGTCTTCTAGTGACTGCTTGGTTGACCCCGAGCTTGATGTTATTAATGACGTTTTTGTTCGGTACGAAAGGGAAACTTGAATTAGATAAGAATGTGGACCTTTGACCCAGTTGCTTAGCTGCAAAAATTCAGCGGACATTCCACTCGTGCCAGCGTCTGCTGGATTATCTTTAGTTGGGACGTGCTTCCATTGGCCAACGCTGGTAAGTTCCAAAGTTTCGCAAACGCGGAATGCAACAAAGATTGGCTGCTTTTCATAAGAGTTAATCCATTGGAGAACGGGTTGGAGAACGGTCGTGCTGTCTGTCCACATGTATACTTGGTAAACAGTTACAGTAAGTGCCTGAATAATTTCGTTCTTCAGCCGAGTGGCAAGTAGAGCTGCTTATAATTCCAGTTTTGGGACAATCATTACTTACATTGGCGCATGCGCGCTTTCCCCAAAACAAACACAAGCTCTGTTTTTACCTTGCCCGTGGGAGTTGTTACTCGAGCTCGCAGAAAAACCACGGTATTGAAAATATCCCGGGAACTGTCACCAAACATATGCAACTCTATATATCAAAGGCTCCGTAAAATAGCTTCGGGGATGTTTTCAAGCTTTGGTAAGTCCGCAGTCCACAGCAAAAATCTTTGATTCATGTCCTGTGGAAGCACGTCATCCCATTGTTGTACTGTGACACGCCAGATGTCTTTTAAGAGCAGTCGAGCACCATCAGTAAACGGTGCGACGAGATCAATGGGGTCAAGAACTTTCGAGACAAGAGTTAGGACCAAGTGTTGCGTGAATGACTTGGTGGTAGCGCAGCTTGTACCCCTACTCACGACTAAAGTGTCATTAGTGTGATCCTACTTTAGACCAAGCACGTGCGATGAATCCTCCTGGCAAGAAACAATAACCTTGGGCTCAGTGGATTGAGGAGAACCATCAATTCGACCTTCAAGATTTGGTACAATGCTTACAATTTTTGCAAGCTTGAATCCACCGAGATAGAGAAGACGTACCAATTCCTTTGACCTATTGATGGCTTTCTCAGGATACTCCACTGAGTCAAGGTAATCGTCCATTTAAAAGTTTTCAAGGACGGCTTTTGCAGCTTTGGGGTAATATTTTGCGTTGTCTCCCGCAGTGCTTTGTAATGCATAGTTGGCGCATGTGGGTGAGTTTTTAACCCCGAAAATATGATGCTTGTATTGATACACAACGTTAGTTGTGGGTTCCTCCCGCCAAAGAAAATGAAGTGATGGTTGATCTGATAGTAATACACCAACCTGTAAAAACATTTCCTCGATGTCGGCAGAGACGGCATGTAGATGTTTTCGGAAGCGGAGAAGTACTTAAATAAGGTTTTGGAGCAGATCAGGGCCATTGAGCAAGGATTTAATCAGTGAGGCACCAAGAAATTTTGCAGCACAATTGACCACCCTACGCACCTTACCCGGTTTGTTCGGGTTCAAAACCGGATGATGGGGTAGGTACCACTCTTTATCGGAACGGCTCTAAATCATGTGAGCGTCCGGAACCTCAATTATATACCCCTTATTTAGGTCTTCCTTGATGGCACTAGTATACTTCCCTCTAAGTTCTTCATCCTTGACCAATCGTTTTTCGAAAGATATTAGTTGCACAAGGGAGGAGAAGTAATTATTCGGAAACTGGATATTATCTGCTGCCCACAACATTCCGACTTCTTATCTCAGGCCAATGTGTATGGCAGTACTCTCAAGGATTTCGCGAGCCCTTGCGTTTGCTGCAGATTTTGAGTCGACCTACTTGTTTGCCTCGAGTGATTGAATGTCGTATCATTACTTTGCTTGACTTGCTAACTCATTGTCATGTTCGTTATTCACTTTAAAGCATATTGAGATCAAACACAAACTTGAAGGTAACGGGCCACTTAATTCCCAACCTACGGACGAGAGTACGGCAACTGGTGAACGCTTCTCATCGGCAGAGAAGTATTCTAACGGGCGGATGCCATGATAGACGTACTGTCCGAGATTCATCTCAATGTTATCAAAGGAATATGTCGCGAGATCAAGTACGGCTAATTGTGGATAACTTTCCCACAGGGCGTGTACATCAACTAAACCTGAGCCGACGTTCAGACTCTCCTTAACAAAAGTGTTGAAGGTAAATGTTTCGAAATCCTGATGTTCTCTTGGTTTCACAGTAACTTCACCAACCCTAGTGTCCACTAATTCTTCGGTATTAATACCCTTGACAGTTAGCTTTAGTGTTTTACCGTGCAGATCAAGTTTATCTGCGAGAATACCGGCCACCCAAGAATTACTGCAGGCGGTATCACACAAAACTAAAGCCTTGATATCTAAGCCGGACAAGTTGACCGACTGCAATTCACTCACTTGAAGGAGACCCTTAAAGTCAGTAACTGATGACATCGTTGTGGTCTTATCAGACGGCTGATGACTAGTAGTTGCTTTACTTTGACCTGTATTGCCAAAAGACTGGATAGTGTTGGGATTTGTTGACTGTTTTGCTGGGAAAATCCTATCTGCTCCATGCAATAGTGTGTTATGCGAACTATTACATCCCTCTGCTCGGTATTTCCTTGGTTGAGAGGACTGGTGGAATTTGTGCTTGTCGCGTAAGCAGGAAAATCAAATTTTATTGTCCGCCACCATTTTAGCTCTCTGGGTTGGTGTCTTTTCCTTAAAAATTTGGCACTCCCATAAACGATGGTTACCTTTGCATACAATGCAGCGTAAGTAAGTGCTTGTGGAAGATGGCATTTGCTTCTTTATCTCTCTATGTTTCAGAATGTGAAGCAGATACTTTTCAGGTTGTTTTGGTCTTGGTTACTGATGTGCAGGTAACTGGTTACTCTTCAGGTTTTGCCTTGATTGCGCTTTGTTTCATAAGATCATGGGCCTCAGCCAATCGTTAAAGTCAAGGAGGGTGGGCTTAACCCAGTGCTTCTTAACCATAAAGTGCGACCATGACTCTTTCAGGTTTGGTGGTAACTTCTGTACCGCTTGGTTTAGTAGGGAAGCGCTCTTCGAATCAGCATCATATGATAGTGACTTGAAAACCCCAACGAGGCTGGATATGGCTGCCGAATAGTTAATGATGTTATCACTATTGTGCATTTTAGGAGGCGGCAAATTGCTTAGTTCATCCAAGTGTGCACTTACGACTGCCTGTGGCTGGCGAAATTTACGTTGCAGGGTCCTTAGTGCAGCCTTGTACATTTAACCACAGTAACCAACTGGGCGATCGCAATCTTTGCTTTACCTGTGGCGAGTGTTTTAAGGTACGTCAATTGAACGTCATCAGTGAGCGACTGCGAGCCAATCGCGCTTTTGAATTGACCATACCACTCGTGCCATTGTAATGGATCGCCATTATACTGAGCAAGTTTCCACTCGGGCAAAGAGTCGTTTTTCTTACTTTTTACCCCATCAGCCAATTCCCTAGTCAGTGACGCATTGTCTGCAATTGAAGGAACAGGGGCAGACACCTGCGTGCCACTCTAACTCGACGGCGTGAGCCCGACAAAAGGATTTGTTGACTGATAAACCAAAGTGTTTAGACCAGGTACGACATTACTAGTAGTTGCGATAGGGTTTTCTTGTTGTGTGCCGGATGGATATTGCATACAATCAAAAGAGTGAATTCTGATATTTTCGTTGTGGGCCCTTCGTAATTGAGGGTGCGATATGTGCCTGTACATTTGGAGCCTGTACAAAGCAGTTTTTTGCGTGAATAACATAACGGAAACCATGCGAGGTCAAAAAAAGTGTTCAGGTATTCGGAAGATCCGCCTAATTTCAGTTGTACAAGCACGTGAAGCACACTTGATCTATAGTTGAAGTAACTTTTTGCCTGAACAAGTTACAAAAGTTTTTTTTGCTTACAGCAATGAAACAACAAAAAACTCCTTTCAAATAGAACTAAACAAAAACAAAAACAAAAAGGAGTACAGAAAAATTTTTTTTCAAGCCACGTAAAACAGTTTCTGAGTTTTGCAAAATTACAATCCAACAAACAAGAAAAACAGTGATTTTAAAATGGTCCAAATTGAACCTAATCATTCTTTCTCATGTGTTTAATGAAAAAATTTTAATCCTGGAAAAAGTGGGAGATCTGACTTCCCTCACATAGAAATAGCAATGATAAGTTGTTTTCACTTAGCTTCAATTTTTGAAGTATGTCACAATCACCTTGACACCTTGACATTTGTTTTAATTCATTGCCATTTCATTTCTAACTGATCCATTTTCCTCACAAAACACTTTTTTGCATCAAATTGCACGTTTTTCGTCACATGTTTCCAAAAAAAGACTCTACAAAACACAGTGAACACAACAACACAATTATTGATTGAGGATAGCATTTAAATTGGCATGTCTTTGTAATTTTTTGAAACCTTTTTCATTCGCTCAAAATAAATTTGAAGGCGGAGAGACAATAGAACGAATAATAAGAAAAAGCTAGAGGGAACAATTCTGTAAAACAAATTATATCAAAAAATTTGTAATCCTAGGTACTCCTAGCTTTGTAATCTTCTTCGTTGTGATCCTCCACCCTCTTCAATTTTCTGAGCATTTTTTAAAGGAAATTTATGAATATTGTGCCAATTTTTGAATACTTGCTTCCTAATGTGAAATTATTGCTACTTTAATTTCAAGCACAAACCCTTTATTGCCCAGATTTCCCAGTCTACGGTTACCTCATTTCAGAGTTAGTAGACGCACTACTGTGAATTCTATGTCCAAAATTACATCATCTGGGCGGCCTGAAAACGCAGGATATCCTGATTAGAGGCGAATTTGAGAGCCATTGATTCTGATCAGAGGTCATTTTGGCGTTGGTCGATCTGACCACTGAACGTTTTAGCGAGGGTTGGAGTGATATGTATAGCGACTATCTGCTTTGACCAAGCAGACAAATAAAAGTCAAGAAGAGAAAACTTTTCGCCCGTTGATTTTTAATAAAAACTCAGTTTTTGAGGTTCTCTAATGAGTCCGGCATAGAGGAAACCCAGATTTTCGTAGCAAAAAGCTACCAATTTAGTCTAGTTCTTGCAAAAAAAAATCTTGTAATGCTTAGTAATTCGTCTGATACTGATCCGAAACGCTTTCAAGCGTACGTGAGTCTCATTAAAAACGGTTTCGAGAACATTTGGCTCAGATCATAAACGCACACGCAGTTGGGTCTGATCACAATTGACGTTCGGCTTCAATTAGAAGATCAAAGATCACTTCGACCGGATATTCAGCGAAAACAATCTTGAGTACAGTCAGAGGTAGTTTTGGTCCTGGATGTTCAAATCAGATGTCACTTTGGTCTGGGACGGTCTGATCAGAGGCCATTTCAATATGAATCCTTGTTTATCAGACATTCAGATGAGCCAAAATGTCAAATTGAAAAATGCTATCACTGAAAGAGTAATTACAGATGTTTTCAGCCGGCATCAGTTAGATCCAGCAGGTAAATATATCTACTTGGCTTTTCATTTATAGGAACTTAACTTTCATCTGGTAGTACTAACGGTTAACTATCCACAATACAATTGTGCCTTTTGTGACAGTTAGGTGAAAAGCAGCTTGAGAACTTATTGCAGGTAAAGTTCAAATGCTAAGGCGTGTTGAAATAACAAAAAGAATAAACTCACCTCGCTCAGTTCATAATCAACTTCATTTAGCTGCACCCACAAGACTATCGAGAAAGCATACGTCTGTCCTTTGTTGACAAAATCCACAAATAGAGTGTGTGGAGTCACCAGAATAAACCATGCAACCAGCAGAGCTATGAAGGCTCGTATCAAGAGATCTGAACACAAAAAAGCTATTTGATTAGGGGGCGAATTGCTTGTTGTGATGAAATACAATTGGTATTAAGCAATCTCATGCGAGATAACTGTAAAATTATTAGGCTGTTAGCTCACAACATGGTTTATCGAATGCAGAAAATTGAACACTCATTCTGCTTCAAATTCGATACTTCACATTTATCAAATTAGTTATTTATGTAGACGAATGAGATGATGTTGATTGAAAATTTGACTATCTGATAAACAGCAATTTTCAGCATGTTTTCTATGAAGATAGATTAAAAATTTATAGATGCAAAAACAAATCCGATGCATTTTTTTTCATAGGGTTAATCGTTATGTAGTTCAAAAATATTTTACTTGTAGACTTCGATGCAAGTATTTTTATCGTTTATTTTCCCTAATCTCTCAACCCTTAATTTCTCTAGCTCTACGTTTTATATTTTCCTCCAATGCGAAAAAACGATCAGTTTGAAAAGAAAGCCATTTGATCATTGGTTAATAGAACAAATTGACTCACAATTGAATATGAAAAAAGATATACAAAGGAGTTGTAAAAGGGCCAAACACGGGCGAGAGATAATGGAAATTAGTCAGTACTCAAACTGTTATGGCAATTAGGAAGTCTTACAATCGATGACGCTGCAATCGAGGCGAGGTGTCAACGCTAAAGTTTTCTAAAAAAAATAGTTACTGTGACTGCTGTGACAGGCTGCGATAATTGCGATTTTTAGCTCTGCATGTGGTGAAAGTAGAGAAAATAAATTTTTCACCGCTAAAAATTGCACATTACGTTGCAGCGCATTCATTACTGAAATTTGCCCACATTTTGCAGTGAAAAAGGTTTATTATTGACTAATATTCGCAGCAATTCTTACATTATTTTTCGACAAAACCTGGACTCGGGTAAACCACCGTTTTTTAAGCTAAAAACGCGTTCTATTATAATAAAATGCACTGAAACGAGCTGAAGGGAAAAGGTCCCTATTAGAAAAACAATTTGTTTACAACGCGCTAAATTTTGGTTCTCGAGAACCGTACTTAAATGCACAAATTGATATCTAATAACTGCGCTATGGGAATGAAACCTATTTAAGAAAGCGCAATTAAAGACGGTTAGCTAGTAGAGTGAAAATAAAACACATCGGCATTTATTCCCAGAAAATGGAAAACAAGTTACTAATGCCTACAAAAACTTGAATTTGAAACTCAAGGCGCATAGGCAGGAGATTATTATGGTGCAAATAATGTTTAGAAACAAAATGACCATAAATATTGGTAAAAATTTTTGCAAAATTTGCAAAATTTTTTGATGTTTGTCTTTACAGGCATTGACAACGTATCATAGTGTTTAGTGTAGTTAAAAGAATGCGTACAAACATATTTGGTTTCTGAAAGTCATATCAGTATTCTTGTAGTTTGACGTAATGAGTCTGAGGTCTTAAGGTGATTCATTAATATATGATCATATAAATGATCAAAACTTTGGCTGTATTCCCAAAATGTGTAAAAGAAAACCTCAAAATTGTTCAAAATGAATTGGCCAACGATGAGAAACTCACTTAAACTTCAATAGTTATGCAGAAATTTTTTTCAACTCGCTACAAGAGGAATTGCTTGTGGTAACCCAGTTTTCACGCGAAAAACATCCGTACCAAGTTCACGCAAGATCTTGGCTCCACGTTATACCTTTCCGATGTGTACGCAAGAGCTTGAATTTGCATAGAACGAAGCTATCGTTCTCAAAATGCTGAAAAGACAATCCTTCTTTTTTCAAGTCATCTCAAAATTTGTTTGATTAGCCAAAAAAAGCTCAATAAAGCAGTCAAACTAAAGCAAAAACAGTAACAGTTGTGTTTTTGTAGAGTAGAAAAAATAGAAAATCGTTTTCGTTACAAAAACGTATAAAAATTTCAAAAATGTTGGCAAAATTGCGACAGGCGAAATGGAGAATAATTTTTTTCTTCCTAAGAGCCAAACAAGCCACAAATTAAAGGAAAATTAAAATAGATTTTGTTGCAATGCAGCCACAACTTGTATAAATTTATTTCCGTCGCAGAATATTAGCAAATTTTTTCATAACATGCCCATATCATGAAGAAATTTTGATCTAACGTTTGATCACGCAATTCTTAGATTTCAAATAAAATTTGAAGCTTCTATTTTTTAAGCCCAACATAACAAAGATACCTTATCTTTATCAAAACGAGCGTGCAATACATCTCTTACGCTCGGAAACCATGTTTACTGAATTTTTTGTTGATCATAAAATTGATTATATTAACAAACTGAGCTAAAAAAGTTTCTGACTTCCAAAACAAGCATATTTCTCACGTTTTTTCAGTTTATATTAGTTCTTTTTGTATTAATTATTTTTGTGAGATTTTTTTTGATATTTGCGCATCGTTAATGTCGTTATTATCGTCGTCATCATTTTAGATGTTAACTTATAGTTTCATTTTCCTGGATGGTTAGAAACAGCGCCAAATTTCAATGGCACCGCAGCCTTCTAGGATCAGCCAGGGTGGAAGATAATCTTTTTAACTTTTCTCGAAATTTTTCTATTGCGACTTATTTCACTAAAAGTCTCTATGTCTCTCTCTCTCTCTCTCTCTCTCTCTCTCTCTCTCTCTCTCTCTCTCTCTCTCTCTCTCTCTCTCTCTCTCTCGAAGCTTCCGTTGGATTCAAAACTTCTATTGCATTCGAAAAATTGCATTAAAAAATGCTTTGTTCAAGCCCAACAGTATTGAAACAAAGATTACCATCACCGCCACGTCTAGTTTTTGCTTTTAAACAAGGATTGCAAAATTTGTTTCAAACAGACGCGTAACGTGCCAAATAGCAACATTTTTTTGTCATCAACATCTTTGGGACTATAACTTCCGTTCATCTCGAATTCTTTTGAAATTCACCGAAGTTGGCGTCAAGGTTTTACGCATATCTTCTATTACCTTTAGGCTCGTCCTCAAGTTAAACAATTTCGGCTTAAGATCCTGCAATTTCCCATATTGCTTGGAGGTCATTACATAGCAACTGCCGCAGGGCTTTTTTTACAGTTGGAAGATATTTTGAGAGAACGTTTGTGGAAGCAAAACCACTACGGGTTTTGGTTTGGTCACGTTTGACCGAGAGGTAAAGGAACCAAATGGTAGTAGTAAAACAATCCAAGATTGATGCAGGAGGCACAAGCAAACTAAAAAACTGATCTCAAATAGTTGATTAATTCATAAAAACTACACAAAACTACTGTTCAAGGATATCCTTATTATCAATAAAGTGTTCTTCCCATTATAACCCTACATTTAGTGTTTGTTTAAACAACGTATATTCTCATCAGCGTAATTATTCAATAATGACAGCGGTCATTAGTTTCCTGTGTCCGCTATAAAGTG
Organism: Convolutriloba macropyga; assembly: GCF_964194025.1. Classification (NCBI taxonomy): domain Eukaryota; kingdom Metazoa; phylum Xenacoelomorpha; order Acoela; family Convolutidae; genus Convolutriloba; species Convolutriloba macropyga. The sequence continues at coordinate 23,443,210 of NC_134481.1, forward strand.
TAAAACCCACATAAAGATTTTAAAAACTTGCTGTCCTTAATCATTTCTGTAGTAAAAAGTAATAAAATCAATTTTATTCCTTTCTGACATTCTTGGCAGGAAGCAACTATCATCATTGCTGAAGAATAGATTGCAAAAGTCTAACATATTTCAAAACTTTTAGAACCAAAATTGTACGTTCTTCTGTTGCAATTTCCAAAAACGGAATAATGTTTTTGTCTTGCCTGTGTCACAGTAGAAGCTAATGAATTAGGATCCAAAATAGGCTGCCAAAATAAGTAGCAAAAATACTGAAAAAAATAATAAGAAACTATGTTCTGAGCTTTCAGGGGAAACTGTTACCCGAGCCGAAGTACCAGCGCCAAAAAGTTACAAAAAAGTAAGAAATTCCGTTAATTCTTGTCAAATTTTTGATATCACTTAAAATATCGCTTGTGAATGTGACGTATGCGGTGAAAAATAAATAACTGCTGAAAATCGCTTTTCTAAGAAAACTTCACAACCTGATTTGCAGCTTTAATCGCTAGAGATGCAAACTTTTTGCTATAAAATAATTTATTGTTTCACACACTTAAATCAGGCCGAAGTAGTTCTTCAATTTAAATCAAAGCTGCTAAGTAATCTTCTCAATGAATGGGGAGTATAAACCATCAACGTTTTCTGCACTAAAGTGTCTACAAAGAAGGCTTAAATTTCATTCGTTTTAAGTTACTTGTAAGCGAATAATATTTTCAAAAATTGTTAAATTCAATCGGGTCAAGGTTTTATTGAAACCAATCGCAAACTTGGTATGTCAGTGAAAGTTCGGCAGTTCTGACAAAGGGGATGTCTACAGCCAGATTGACTTCGAGAAAAACAAACCTTGGTGCACCGCTTATCTCTTGTAGCGGTAAATCTTTTTAACCTCTACCAGAAAAAGCGATGAAAGAAAAATTAGCCGCTATGAATTGGATATATTACAAAAATTCACTTTCTTCACCTCATTCATCGCTGAAAGATGCTGGCTTTTTGCGGTGAAAAATTGTATTTTTTACCGCTATTCACCGCAGACCATACTTTATTTTTTCACAAAACCTCAATCCGGGCAGATATATACTGCTGGCATCGAATACCTATATGCACATGCTGGGAAATTTATCTTATCAGGGGATGCATTCAGCCACATTTGTTGTTGGCTTTATTTAAATTACTGCAATTCAGTCCGGCAATAACAAGAAAAACAGCCCTAATCGAGACCATATTAATCTTGGAATAATTGACGGCGTTCTGGCAAGATCAAGAACACAATGCATCTTTCTACCAAATCTTTGACTTCAAATGAGTACTTTTGCCTTGAAAGGATCTTGCCAGACAGTCCATTCTCATTGAAATGTGCGATATATAGTTTAAAAATAAGCACGTTTGCATATAATTTAAAAAAACGGCGTAACAATATAAAGTTTTTCAAGCAATAACAGGTTGAAAAAGTTCACCTTTTCTCGCTATTTGCATGGAAAGGCGCAGTTGTTTAATGCATCTGTAGTACAGTATGGAACATATGACCACTGTTGGTATATGAACAAATGGAGTTCGCCCGTAGTATTCCCAGATATGCACAATGTCACGGTAACAGTCAAAGCATCTATTGTGTATCACTCCTCCTTTTCTCTAAAACATTTGATCACATTTCAGAGAAACTATCCTTATAACTATAAGAATTATTCGATGCATCTGTCGGAAAAGATGTTTTTTTTTCGTTTTCAGTTGTTTACAGCAAATATATTTTTAAAAATTGTTCACTCGGGTCAATTGTTTGTTGAAAAATATCAAAACTTTGAGGGTCAATGAAATTTTGGCAGTTGAGAAATAAATAAATTTCAATAAATTTTTGTAAGTTCTGAAACCAGTTTGTTGAACTTTGAGGCTGAAAATATTGCTCGTTTTTGTTAAACAAATCAGGTTGAAACCTGTAACACCCTGTAACCTGTGTTACAGGGAGCAAACAAAATATCGCATGCGACCAGTCCAAGTTCATTACTGCAAAAAACAGGCATGAAATAATTGTCAAAAACCAATAGCATTTTTGGTTCGGAACTTTTTTCCCCAAACCCTAAGAACTTCTAAGAGCACAATCATCATGAAACATCGCCTCAATGTTTCCTGTAACAAACTGCAAGTTCGATGGCTCCAATAGTGTTTTGTACGCAAAAACCAAAATGTAATTCTGTTTATTGAAAAAAAGTTGAAAAGCAAAAAAGAACAAAAAAGATCTGTTTTCGGAAACTTGACCGCCAATTTTTAAAAATTGATAATGCGCCGAAGCTTGCGTTACAAAATAACTTCCCGGAAAAAAATGTTTACATGTACTTTGGTTAAACTTTGATCATGTAAAAAAAATTAGCTCTACATAGTGTGTTGTTTGTTCCGACCCCAATTGTGTGGGGAGGAAATATATACTCAAATGGGTTTTTTTGGTCAGACAATTTTGGCCGATCGCTATATTCACTATATTCATCGTAGAGAAATGTGAGTGGTATCATTAAGAAACTGGTCCAGCGTAGAAATCGAAACTGAAAAGATTTTATTGAATTTCGTTTTTTTTCGAGAAGTTATCGAGGATTGATGTTTTGTGTGAACACGTGATATTTGACATGATTTTGTTCACTTTTAGTGAAATTTTTCAAATTAAGATACTTTTATAAAAATTTTGATTCAATATTACACTTCACGCCATGTAAAGAAACAAATTTGAGTTCCTACTAGACGAAAAGCGATAAAAAAGACTAGTTCTGATCTCATGGAGAGCTCCACTATTAAAAAAATTCGAATTCTCTTTGAGAGCTCATTGTTTTGGAAAACTTTTCATATTTTTTCTTAAGTCACCTAGAGACTAGTCACTTTTCAAATTAAGGTCCTGTTAATGAAAAACTTGATTTATAGTTTAATGAATACCAATGAACAAAAAACTCGTTTTAAAGGAATCGCTCGTGTTTTTTTTTTGGCTTCGACTCTAATTTCATTTTTTTCGTAATTTTAAATGAAGTTTAGATTTTCTTTGAGGTTTTACTAAGTTTTTGGAGTCCTATGGCATAGACTCGTTGACTAAAAAAGGGCAATAGATTTCGTAATGAGCATTGATTAAACCTATTTGGAGCATTGAGTTGACAACTAATAACTGTTAAGACTTTTCGAGAAGTTTTTTTTAACATTTAACGACCATAAATATTTTTTCGTGAACTGTGAGCCAGTCTCAGTAAGAAAATGACCCCCACCCTCCTTTCTACTGCAACCAAAATAAACCTGGTTAGCGGCTTTATCATCTTAATATTTGTTATATGACTTCAATGCCACAAGATTTCAAATATTTTTTTAAATTTTTTTTGGATATTTTCGTATTATTTCTCTCTCTTGAATTTCTATTACATTATCCTGCTTTTAATATCTCGCTTTGGCCTAGGGCATTGACTTTAAATGTTCCGTGGATCATGGATAAAGGTTTCAGGGAAAAACTTATAGTTTAAATGGCTTCGACACTTTCTTCGAACACTTTTATACTAAATTTTTGGTTTTTGCCTACATTTCTTGTTGTTTTTATAGTCATAAGACTTATTGTAATTTCTTATTTATTACATATGCATGAGAAGTATCCTTGTTTTCCAATCGAAGGATAAATGAGCGTATTAGTTGACTTCCGTTGAAAGCTATTGATTTAGACTTTTATAGTTAGACCAATAGTTAGACTTTAAAAATGGTTTTTCGTGAAAACTTTATAACATTAAACATTCTTAAATCTTATTTCGTGAATTGAAATTCAGCAAAGACCAAACTTTTCAACCTTTTAACCTTTCATTCTTTCACTTCATAAAAATTTATTCTATTTAGTTGTTCTACGTTCTAACTATTGGTGTTATGACATCGATGCACGAGTTTTCATAATTTTTTAAAAATTTTTGGATACTTTTTTTTCGTAATTTTGGGTCTTTTTGGAATCCTGACGCGCACTATCCTAATTTTAAAAATGGCATCGGTAACGTTCAATTAATCATATGTAAAATTTTCAGAGAAAAGCTTATGTTTTAAATGTTTTCGACGCTTTCTTCTCGCACTTTTCTACTTATTTTTTGGATTTTGCTTGTGTTTGTTGTTGTTTTCATAGTCAATGATTTTTTGTAATGTCGCATTGATAAGATATGAATGAAGGACATCCACATCGTCTCATTAAGGCTCAACTCAGCGTATTTATCAGCTTCCGTTGAAAGCTATTGAATTTAATGGCGTTGATACGACAGGATTTCTAAATAAAATGGTTGTTTCAATGTATTTGTCCTTGTTTGTTGGTTTATTGAAGTCAAAATGATTTAAAAATCCGGTTATGTTGAAGTTAATTGAAAGTAGAAAAAGTTTTAAGAAACGGTCAATTTTCAATGGCTTCGACTCTTTTCTCGCTCAATTTTTTTTATTCTGCTGTAAGAGCCTGCTTTTTGTTCTTTAGGTAGCCGTTAATTGCTGACCGGTCTCATAGGCCTGTAATTCAAGATTGATTGAATTATTTAACCCGACGTAATAATCTTACAGAGAATAGTCTCATAGTTTATAATATTATGCACTTTTAAGATTTTAAGTGTTTCCAATTTTTTCAGTTTTTGTTGTTGTTTTCGTCAACTTGTAATTTATTCTCATCAATGAGAGGTCCCATAACATTACCCTTTTTTTCAAAAAAATAACATGTTTACTGATATTATGATATAACTGATTTTTCGTTTGTTGGATGCTATGCGCTTTCATAAAATTATGTGAGTTGTGCATTTGTTTCTTCTTCTCCTTTAGTACAATCGCGTAATAAAAGATCCTAATGATTTTCAAATGTGGCTCAATTGAAACTATTTTTTAATTCAGTATAGTTTTAGGTGGATTAGTATAAATAGAAACTGAAATAAAAATACATATTATTCAGATAAAAGCAAATGGCTTCACTAATTTGTTTTTTCTCAATGTTTATAATTTGTTGTTCGTAATTTTTCTGTATCAATTTTTAGAGTTTTTCTGCATCTTTAGTCCCTTCCAATGGCTCAGTATAACCAAAAACAGGGAATTTTGTTATCATAATGACTTTTTGGTAAATTCATCAGGATTTAGTTCGTTAAAAGCTAATAATTTTTTAGACTTGAATTCTTTTGGTTTAAAAACTGTTGATTGATTTTTGATTTCCGCTTTTTATTTCTTCTTTTTGTCGACCTGTTAACAAGTCTCATCAAGGAAAAATTCCATCCTCTGTGTATTTAGGAAAAATTAAATTTGTGTTGATAGAGTTTTGTTTGATTAAGTTTGTTTAAGTTGACGTTGTTACGAGGTGCTTTTAAGTTTAGATAATGAGTTTTTGCCGTAAAATTTTTGTTTTTGCTTTTTTGTTGTTTTTCCCCGTAGTCTTTTCAATGCAGATCTCATTGTAATGAGGCATTGCATTTTTTAATTCAATTATTGGTTTGGTTGTGTGACAATTTTTATAAACTCAAACAACTCGTTTTGATCTCTTTGTCAAAAATGTAAGTCAAAAGACAGTTAAGTCAAAACTGTAGACGAGCGCGGGTTGGAACATCATGTGCGAAGGCACGTTAACGAGCCTCCTTGTTTAATTTACAATGGAGAGAATCAATGTTGTTGATAACACGTTTCATTAAAAAGATGGGACCTTCAGTAGGCCAATATGTTTCAAAGCCAAGTTTTGAGAAAAAAACAAAGCTTTGAAATAAATTTGATGTTCGAGAAAGGTGCAACAAAAAAGTTATTACCTAGAAACCTTATTATAAACCAATTGAAACCAACAGAAAAACCAATAGGGTTTGTTCGCAGGAAAAGTCATAGAGAATTTAAGTTGTTGAAAAAAAAGTAAACGTGTGAACTTGAACCACTCTATCGCCATTTCTGTAAATTGGTAGTTTATGACGTTGAACAATTGTGTTGAAAAAATATAAAACAGTGAGATTTTTTATCACAAAGCAGTCAATTTCCTGTTTCAAAGCAAAAACATTGTCTGGAGATTTATTGTCCGCGAACAAATTTTGTACAAGTAACAATATGCCTATTGAGAAACTCAACTCAACATTTACCATTCACAACGGCTATCCTGTCACGTGCCAACCAGTCAATACTCCTCAAATATAAATGATAAAGTATTGCATTAGTCCTCTAAAAAGATATAAAAAGTTTCAGGTTCTTCAACTTTCCCTATCACCAGTAACGTATATACTTCGTTGAAAAACTCGCCAAAGGAAAGGAAAAAACAGAAAAATTCCCAAACTTGAAAAGAATCAAAGAAAAATCGTGCACGTATTGCAGAAGATTAATCGAGCATAAAGCCTGAGTTTTGCCTAATTGCCACATTGTTACCCTGATTTTGAGTCAATATTTACATAAGTTTTGTCTCAACTCGTGAGCAACCTTGTACACCCACTATTTCAGGTATACGTTGGGTCAAAATTTTGTCAACAATACGACCTAACAAGATGTGAGCACGAGTGTGAAACATACGGGGGCGTAGATCAAGTCAAAGAACAGGTTGAGGATAGTCGCAATGATATGCAAAGCATCTATTGCATTTTAGAATTAGTAAATGGTGAATTGGTGAAAAAACACAAGAGGAAACTGGAAAAAATCGAAAAAAATCCATCTTTTAATAAACCAAAAACATTGAACATATCCTTCCTGAAAATATCCAACATTTGAGTAACAATAACGATCCAATGGATATGTGACAAAATGCCGGAAATTAATCACACAAAGATAATAGAAATCCGTCATGTTCAAGAACATAAATCAAACGTCTCTGAAATTGTGATTGTGCAGCAAACTACATAACTTGAGACCATGAAAATAACCTTCAACCAATGTTTGTTTCTCCTCTTTTTGTAAGATTTTGAGAATACGCTTTTGTTGGTGCGCTCTTAGCTTACGAGAATTGCACTTTTCTATTCTTCAACTTCTGGAATGCCTTGTTTCGATGTGCTCTCCTCAAGTTAAGGGAAAAATTAAACACAAAGAATAAAAGAGTAATTTTTTGTGAGTTTCTAACTAGTCCGGTCTCTTGTATTTCAATACTTTAAAAAAAATAGAGATTGAAAACTTGGATGCTGTTCTTTTGTGGTGATTTGTTTTCTTAAAAGTATTTCCAAAAGTGCGATTAAGCAACTTAACTTATGAGAAGCGGATCTCTAGAAATATTTACTTTATCAAATTCGTTGTAAACAAACTCTGCAAAAATTAATGCAGGAACGAGAAAACTCAATACAATAGTCGATGCATAAAATATTTTGCGCCTCCTCTTGTTCAGCACACGTTCGGATTCTGCCCCTTTGCAAATGAGAATATATCTCTCAATTGCCATTGCAATTAGTTGAACAATTTGGCACCAATAAGGGACAACATCCGATATCAAGTGAACGGCTTTCAACGTTTGTCTGAAGTCAGGCGCTCGCATCCATTTAGAATTCGCTGATGCTAAAATTTCCTCATCGGAGTAGTCGTAGTCATTTAAACTTTCAAAAGGAGACTGTTGATAAATTTACTAGTTCTAAACTTCTGAAGATTAAATTTTAATTAAAACTTTAAGATATCAATAATTGTTCCGACCCCACTTGTGGTAGGAGGAAATATATACTCAAATGGTTATTTTTGTTGAGACAATTTTGGACGATCGATATATTCATCGTAGCAAAAATTGAGTGGTATCTTTAAAATGCTCGTCCAGCGTAGAGTTTGGAAGTAAAAAGATTTTTTTGAATTTCTTGTTTTTCGAGGTGTTACCGAGGTTTAAATTTTGTGTGAAAGCGTGATGTTTGACATGATTTTGTTCAATTAGGTGTTTTTCTATGAAAAATATCAATTCAAAATTACATTTTATGCTGCAAATGAAACAATCTTGTGTTTCTGAAAGAAGAAATGCCAACAAAAGTGTAGTTTTTGTCTCACAGGGAAGTTTACTATTAAAAAAATCGATTTCTATTTGATAGCTGTTACTTTTAGAACAAAATTTTTAAATTCTTTTCAAGTCAATTAGAGACAAGTCACTTTTCACGTTCTGTTAGCGACAAGCCTCATTTCCAGTCAAACAATGCCCAAAGAACAAATATTTTGTTTGTGAAGAATCGCTCAATTTTTTTGGCTCCGACTCTTAGTTTTCGTATTTTTATAGAAAGTTTGATTATCTTTTTGAGATTTTAAAAACATTTTGTAGTCCTATAACACAGACTCGCATAATACGGTTGCAAAAAGCTTCTTAAAGTGCAGTAATCGATTCAATGTAGCTAACAGCCGATGGCTGTTAAAACTTTTAAAAAAAATTTCGAAAAAAAAATGTTTTTTTTTGAACATTAAAAATCTTAAACTTGATTCTGCGAACTGTAAGTCAGACTTACTAATGACAGAACCCCCCCTCTGTTCTGCTAAAACCAAAATTAAACAGGTCAGCAGTTTTATCTTCTAACTATGAACTTTATGACTTGGTTGCCACGTTTTTTCATAACTTTTTTTTAACTTTGTTTATTTTTTTCTTCGGTTATTTTTTTCATAAGTTTAGATCCATTTGAAATCTTATCACATTAAACTATTGCTTTCAGTTTTCTTTGGCATGGGAAGACTTTCAATAGATCATATATAAAGTCTGCAGAGAAAAGTGTATGGTTTTAATGTCTTCGACAATGACTTCTAAGACTTCTCTACTGATTTTCTGGTTTTTGCCTGTATTTGTTTTCATACGTTTTTAAACTATTCAAATTTTGCTGTTATTTTTGTCAAATTGTATCTAATTCTCATCATTGAGAGTCCCCATTCATGACACTAGTTCGAATATTAAAATGATTAGTTATATTTCGTCGTAACTGATGTTTTGTTTGTTGAACAATATGCGTTTTCATAAAAAATTTTTAGTGTCCAATGTTTGTGTTCCTCTTTCTCTACTTTAAGCTAATTCACGTAATAACAGATCTCAATGATTTTCGAATGAAGCCCAAATGAACATACCTTATCTTTCGGTATAGTTTTTATTGAAATAGTTTAATTAATATTCGATGTAAGAAAAAAATATTCAGATCACAGGGAACGATTTTATTGGCTTCAATAATTTGTGTTTTTGAAAACAGTTCAAAAATTTTTCAGTTTTTCTTCGTTTTTAGTCTGTCAAAACCAAAAACAGATTTTATGGGTTTTGGAGTAAATTTTTATTAAATTTATCAAAAATTTTTGGTTAAAATTTAATGTTTTATAAAACGTTTGTAAAAATTGGTTGAATTTTGAATTTCGCCTCTTTATTGCTTCTTTTTGTCAATTTGATACCTGGTGTCTTTGATAGAAAGTCCAATCTGCTTTGTAGTAACAAAATTAAATTTGTGTAGTTTTTTTCTGATTGTATTTTGATCTTGTTACTAGATGCTTTCAAATTTGGATGTTGAATTTTTGCCGGAATTTTTTTTCTTATTGCTTTTTTTGTTGTTCATTTTTACCGTAGTCTGATTCATGGTTCTCAATCTCGAGGGCACTGTTATGAGGCGTGATATTGTTTAATTCATTTAGTAGTTTGTGTAACGATTTGTTTAAACTCAAAGATCTATTTTGATTATCTCTTCATTTGGTTGACAGTCATGTCAAGAATGCAGATGAGCGCGGGTCGGAACATCATGAGCGAATGCACGTTAACGAACCTCCTTGTTTTCAATTTTACTTTTTTAATTATATATATATATATATATAATATATATATATATAATATATATATATATATATATATATATACATACATATATATATATATGTGTGTGTGTGTGTTTATATATATATATATATATATATATATATATATAGATTTATAAATAAAGTGCCAAAAAAGATGTAACCTTTAGGATTTAAAAGACTTTTTTGAGCTCACATTATTTCTCTTATTCAAATCTTTAGTAAATTCTAAGAAACCGCAAATTGTTGCAAAACTGTTGATGATATCTGTATAATGAACATATTCAAATTACAAGATTGCTTAACGGTAACATTCGGCAATCCAAATCAATTAAACACTGTAGACGGAATTACGATAAACTAAAACCCCCATCGTTTGCTTTTTTTTCAAAAAGCACCTCTCAAAGATGACAGGTTTGGCTTGTGATAAAAAATGAATCAATATGATGATGGGATGATTAATTTGAAGCGATGTGGCTAGAACAGAACGGTGAAATGATCAAACAAGAAAGGTTAATAAAAAAATCGCCAAATACTTGCTGCACGGCTTGTATATCTTCTGCTTTCAAAAGGGTTAAAACGTCTCCAAAATATCATTTTTGACTAATATGAACGGGAGTTCACAAGATAACTTATAATTGTGGTCTGCCCTTCGAGATAATTAGCCGATGAAATAAGAGCTCTATTTTTTTATTTAAAAAAAATTGCAGTCACAAAAAAAAAATTGAAAATTTTGCGGAGGCTTTGAAGAAGCCCTCGTGACCAAATGATAGTTCATTCTTATTATTTGGTGCGTTCTTAATGTCTTCTGAACAATTTTTACAGTGTAAGAAAGAACAATAACAAAGTTTCTCAAAAAAACTTTAGGCCAGTAAAAAGAAGAAGTCTTGCTCAAAAACACTGAAGATTGGACCAAAGAGCAGGAAACATTGATGTTATAATAAATATACACCACTGTAAGAGAATGTAGATAAGGTTCAATTACATTGTTCTAGACAGTTTAGTTTGGTAAGTTTTTATATCAGTTTTAAGTTGCGGGAACAACCAACTCGTTTTGGTTGCGATAAGGACAAAAGTCAATGTTTTTTCAAGTTTTACTTCTGACTTGATTGTTGCACGACATGCTCCAGGGGAAAGAGGAGGCCAACTAACACATCACAGACGTTTGACCAGATCGTCGAAGAGGGTGTAACCCAAGTTGCCTAGAAAACCGTTTCGAAAAAAGGTCAAGAAAAAATAGGCTAATCAGCCAAAACACGTGCGAGGGCGGAGACCGGACGAACGTACGTGCCGTAAGCCGTTTTCACCTTCACCACACGGTGTTGTCCATCTCGTCCAGGATAGACTTCAAGAACACGTCCAAGGGGCCAAATTCCACGTGGAGTCATATCTTTCAGAATCCAAACGATGTCGTTGACTCTGAGTGGTGTTTGGTCACTATCGCTCCATTTGGACCTCTTTAACAGTGTCGGAAGATACTCCTTGACGAGTCGTTTCCAGAAATGGTTGACCATTTGCTGCACATTCTTCCAAGACTTGAAACTGGCGGGTTCTTGGCTGTCGAACTTTCCTGGTGGGAGAGAGTTGAACGGTCTGTTGATCAGAAAATGGTTTGGCGTGAGAGGCATTTCATTTTCTGGAAGGTCAGCGACAATCGTTAGTGGTCTGGAGTTCAATATAGCTTCGGTCTCGACCAAAATTGTCCTGAACACATCAAGCGACAGCCTTCTGGAGCCTAGAATGATCAATAGAGTGCGTTTCGCGGTCTGAGGTTTCATAAAAAAGCAGTCTTTCTCAAGATTCCATTTAACACCAAGAACTCTAACAATATCTGTCTTGTTCTCTTTGTCTTCTGGAGGGATTTGGTTTAGAATTAGAGAGCTGTTTGAAACAAATTTTGTGAGTCGAAACCCACCTGTTTGCAGACAATTTTTTGTTTGAAAAACTGCCTTACAAGCGTCTTGTTCTGTTGCATGTGATTGGATGTAGTCATCCATGTAAAAGTGCTTTCTGACGGCTTTGAGGGCTTCTGGGAATTGTTGACTGTTTTCTTTGGCACAATGGTTAAGAACGTATATTGCGCACGAAGGTGAGCAATTTGCTCCAAAGATGAGTCTGGTAAATTGGTACTGTTGTATCTGATTGTCTGCTAACCAAAGAAATCGAAGAGCAGATTGATCAATCTGATGGATGGCGATTTGCATAAACATGCCTTCGATGTCCGCAAGAACTGCAACGGGATGTTCTCGAGATCTCATCAGGACACCTAAAAGGTTATTAAGGAGATCTGGTCCTGTAAGAAGGTTTGAATTAAGCGATTGGCCGCGGAATTTTGAAGCGGCATTTGCAACTCGGCGGACTTTTCCGGGCTTATTGATATTTTCCACAGGATGGTGTGGCAGGTACCAAATTCTGTCTGGTTGAGGATCTTGCATTTCCACCGGTTTGACATAGTTTTTCTCGAGGTCTGTCAAGAGAGTCTCATTGTATTTGTCCTGCAACAAAGGTTTACGTTGAAGGCGTGTATTAAGGCTTTTGACTTGGTTCAGTGCAGAATAGAAGTTGTTTTCCAAATTTATTTCTGATTTCCAAGGCAGTTTGATTTCATATCTCTCACCATTGTGATTGATGGAGTTCTTCAAAATATCAAGAAACTGTTCTTCTTGCTTTGTGTAAATTTGTTCACGGTCCTTCTGAATGCCATTAGCTTCAATACTCCAGAACTGTTGAACAAGTTCGTCAAGTCCGGGTTCATCTGATCTGTTTCTTGACACATGGAAAATAAATTTCTTCTGCTGAGTTGCGGGCTGTTGAGTGGTGGCTGAGATACAATTCTCATATTCACCAGCGAGGGTCCAACCAAGTTTAGTTTTCACACCAAACGGTTGATTTTGATTGCCAGGTATAACATGTGTAGGGTAGGTGAATGCGAATGCGTTAACACCGAGGAGGGCGCCGATTTTGCCATCTGCAATATTTGGGAAATGTATGTGGCGCAAACTGTTGAAGGCATCACAAATTTGATTAAGTTCAAAAGTTTTTGCAGCTGCGACGTTCAGAGACGGGGTGCTGAACGTTCGAGAGAGTTCAAACGATATTTCAGTTGACTTATATGGAGTTATTGTGACTGGCTCAACAATTTTTGAGAGGGACATGCTGTTCTCTGTATTGAGAAATTGTAGTGGTACTGACTGTTGTGTTTCACGGGGAAGCTCAAGAAATTCAGCTATGGCGTCCAATACAAAACTGAATTGGCTACCGGGGTCTATGAGGGCGTAGGTATCGAAGGCTTTATTCCCCTTGAGGAATGAAACTGGAATAAGCTGCAATTGCTCATACCAATTCTTCGGTGTTTCTGAGCATTGGTTAATGCTGAACGATTGGTTAATTGCATTGCCGTTTAAATTACGTCGTTGCACGTTTTGCTGGCTTTGGTTGTTGAAAGTTTGGCCATAACGGCTGTTGGGGGCTTTGTTTGTTTGACTTTTCTGTTGAGAAGATGTATTTGGAGTTTGACTTGAAGCTTTGCTACTAGACGAAGCTGTTGGATTGTTACCAGAAAAAACTTCAGTAGAAAAAGCTGCTGTAGGGCGTTTGATTTGCTTGGCGGGATCATGAAGGGTTGTGTGGTGGAATCCACTGCAAACCTGACATCGTTTTTGCGATGGGCACGATTGTTTGTGGTGTTTGTTGCTCAAGCAGTTTGTACACAAATTATTTTGGCTGACAAGGTTGTATCGATCACTTGGTGAGCACAATTGATACTCAGGGCATGTGGCAATGCTGTGTTCTTGTTTGCACTTCTCACAAGATCGTTTTGTGTTAAAGGTTTTGTTCGGAACGTTTTGTGAAATTGACGGTTGCTTTTGCTGAGGCCCAAAGTTCCATTGTTTTCTACTGTTTTCCGCTGATGCGTTGTTGACTGACACTGAGAGATTGCCATTGTATTGCTGGGTTTGCGGGTTGTTCGAGTTGACAAACTTTGAGGCTTGAGAACTGATGGTTCTTTGATTGCTTTCTCGACTCACTTTGTCGTAGATTTGAGCTTGGAGCCCCAACCACTGTTGAAAATCCACAAGAGTTGGGTCTGAGTTGAGCTCGGTGAGACAATGTTCTGTCCATTTCAGAACCAAATGATGTGGCGTTTTCTCTTTGGCTTTCTTAATGAGTGTTGTAGACTGGAGGTCTGCTGTAAAGCCAAGGTATTGGAAGGCTTGCACAAGTCTTTTCAAAAATGAGGAAAAGGCAATGAAGCTTTGCTTGTTTTGGAAGTTCATTTGCCAGTTTTCAAGCTGGTTAATGAACGCATTAACAACTATAGTACGATCACCGAAATGTCGGATTAGTTCATTCAGTGCTGTCTGATAATAGGATGGATCGCAGGAGTAAGCATGAATCAAGTCTTTTGCTTTCCCACTCACAGAATTCTGTAAGTAAGTTATACGATGAGTGTCTGTAATGGAAGGGTTGTTGTGAATCATCGTGTTGAAATTATTGATCCACTCGTGAAAGTGGATAGTATCACCATTGAAAATCTGAAGTTTCAAAGGTGGCAATTTGATTGAATGCTTGAAATCAACATTTCCTTTTTCCTGTGTTACATTAGGGTTCGAGTATGCTGAGCTTATGTGTTGATTGACAGTGGGCAGTAAACTCTGGTTAATTAAAGGCTGGCTCAACTGATTTTGTCCAGCAGGATTTGAGTGTTGATTAATGCACATTGGGGCATGGATCGTGGAAGTTAATGGAGCTTGACAGTTCGATGGAACTTGAGAGTCAGGAACAAACTGGTTGTTACACAACTGACTGGGTTGTGTCACATTTTTGTTAACTGGGAAAGTGCTGGTAAGACCGTGTTGACTGTTAACAGGTTGTGGAAATTGCAGAGGAGCCGCAATTCTGTTTGATTGTGGAGCTACCTGGTTTGGCAGAAAATTAGGAGCTGCAGGATTTAAGACGGTATTTTGATGCTGTTGTTCCATCAGTTGTACGGTAATTGGAGGAACACTTGCGGAATGTACCCCAGTTATAGGATTAATATATTGATTGGATTGTAGGCAATTGTTTTCTGCCACTATTTTATCAGTTGTACTTGGAAGATGTGAGGTTCTGTTTGCCACTGTGGGTAAGCAGGGGAGTTTTTGCAGATCACAGTTCAACACTTGACTATCGAGGTATCCATTTGTTCCTATTTGAACCTCAGAAGGTCCAACATTCTGTTGTAGATTGGGAAAATTATGATATTGAGGATTTCTGTTGGCATATGAATCCTGATTGTTTCTTCGCTTTGGCAACTTTAAATTAAGGGTTTTCTCCAATGCCGAGTTTTGGGCAAAAAGACCATCTGCTTGTAATTGAATAGTTGGATCTGCCAAAATGAAGGGGTTTGAAAGTGAGTGATTACCTGAAAGGTTCAAATTTTGGATTGGAGGCAAAAGGTTCTGCGACGTGTCAAAGTTGTCACTCAAGTTGATTTGAGCTGTTTCAATATCGCAGACATCTCTATTTACCAGGTTGGAGGCAATTTCAAGTTTCCCTGATCTTGTTGGAGATGTGAATTTTTGGCTGATATCTTTGTCAAAGCAGGGAAAAGGATTCGGAACGTTTAATTCGTTTCCAAGTTTAGTTTTGGATTTTAGAAGACTTTCATGAACTTCCTTTTTAGGATTTCTTTGATGGGCTTCAAGCACATGTTGAATTTGAAGTCCTGGTTCATTAGATGTTTGCAGAAACAGTGATGGTTGTCTTGGCCGTGGTGGTAATGGAGGCGGCTGATTGAAGATGTTACTGCTGGTCTGCTTTCCTTCTATGTCGCGCTGATGCTGGATTCGTTCCTTGTCGTCACTGGGCGCAGGTGTTGATTGCCGAGACAGGTTTCTTCTGCTGGAGATCATGCTGACATCATCTCTAATGCGACTAGAAGACTGACTGAGCTGGCCATCGTCGTCCAACAGATCAACTTGCAGTTCCAGTTCATTGAGGCGAGTTATTAGTGTCGTTTGCCTATTCAATATTGATGATGCAGTGCTCTGATGTGGCTGCTGTCTCATCACTTCCTCTGAGAGTTTCTTGAGCTCTGTTTCCTGGCCTTTGATTTTGTTGATCATCAAAGACAATGACCGGAAACTCTTTTTCTGCTCCACAGTTTTCTCAAGGAGATCGAGCAGTTTCTTCATTGACATTTCTGTCGCTTTGAACATATTGATGGCAAACTGACATTCAGCGCTGTTCTGCTTGGACATATTGGTGGCTGCTGCTTTGTTGTAGCTGATTGTTGATGATGTAGGTGAAGAAGCTCGTTACTGAAGGTGAAAAACGGCTTAGAACCGGAGCGACGCAAATTTTTGATGTAAAAAAAAAAAAAAAGTTGTCTAAGGTTTGAATGCTAATGATCCTAGTTTTTTCTTGTTCAAAAGACCGGCGACGCAAATTTTCTCAAAAAGTGATGTCCTAGAATGTGTTTTGTGTGCTAAATCTTGCCTTTTGCGCTAAAAAAAACTTAAAAGCTTTTCCGAACGTTCGCGCGCTTTAATCGACTTTCGTTCAACAGACTTAAATAATTGCTTGTTTTTTGTTGAATTAACACAAATTTTGGTTAAATAGCTGGCTTTAACTGTTTTAACTAGTGTGTTTGGCTACTGTAGTTGACAGGAAACTTGTGCTTTGCTACAATTATGCAGTTGAACCAATATTAGACCAGAACTCAAATAATTGTTACATTAAACTCCTTTTTCTTGAAAACTTCAAAACACTCGTCTGTTTCCCTCAAATAGGAATAGATTACCAACCAGAAAGCTTATGAAACTACCCAAGAAAATTTGTCTTAACTCCCTAACCCTAACCAAACACTATGATTAATAAATACCTCTCACAGTTTTTGCGAATTTATAACTTTGAAACCTGTTCTTTTTCTAGGAGTTTATTGTTGTTGTGACGGCTAAAGATAAGAAATTAGTAAAAATGCGATGCGTTTAGGCAACAAGGGCTACAGGAGGGCTACTGAATGCTAGAAATTTGCAGAGACGAATCATATTGTGGAAATCTTTAGAACTCTTTGGTGTATTGTCTTTTTTCGGGTTTTGCAAAAGCTTTTTCGTTATCTTTAAAACTGTGTGACTTTGTCTGCTGTTTTTCACTCTGTTTTCGTTATTTATAGATTGCATTGACTCTAATAAACTCTCAAAACTTTCTCCCACAGATAACGTCTGAGATCTGCTTTTCAAAAATATTGAAAGTAGAAAAAAAAAGAGACATCAAATTTTCTGGTGACTACTGGAACCAATTTTCTTCGAAAACTCCTCTTCTGCTGATGGTAACGTCTGAAACCAATAGGGATAAAGGGACTTCGCAGACGGCAACGTCTGAGACCGAGGACTTCTGCAAAAAATCAAGTTTTGGAAGTTTTTTCCAAAAAAAATTAAAAAGCTAGTTATTTTCGTCAAATGAAAGTTTTGATATTTGCTGTGGCGCCTAATGACTTTCTATTTACTTCCATATACAGGTGAAACCATCAAACCGAATGACAATGACTTGTTGTAGGGGTTTGTTTAGTGGTTTATTCGGCAATTCAAATGAATATGTAGTCAGAAAATTAGCTTGTGTTTTTTGAATTTTCTGATTTCAAAAAATTTTTTCTGACATTTCTCATTTATATGATACTGATTGGATAAATCGATGAAAATGGCTTTCTGTTTGATTACAAACTAATTCAGGAGAGTAGTTTAAGGGTTTATTCCGCAATTGAAACGGATATGTAGTCAGAAAGCTAAATTGTGCTTTTTGATTTTTCTGAATTCAAAAAATTTTTTCTGACATTTCCACTTTATATAATGCTGATATGATATATCAATAAAAGTGGCTTTTTGTTTGATCGAAAGCCAATTCCGAAGGGTGGTTTAATAGTTTTTTCCGCAATTCAAATGGATATGTAGTCAGAAAACTAAATTGTGTTTTTTGAATTTTCTGAATTCAAAAAATTTTTTCTGACATTTCTCATTTGTATAATACTGATTGGATATATCGATGCAAATAGCTTTCTGCTTGATTACAAACCAATTCAAAAGAGTGGTTTAATAGTTTTTTCCGCAATTCAAACGGATATGTAGTCAGAAAACTAAATTGTGTTTTTTGAATTTTCTGAATTCAAAAAATTTTTTCTGACATTTCTACTTTATATAATGCTGTTATGATATATCGATAAAAGTGGCTTTTTGTTTGATCGAAAGCCAATTCCGAAGGGTGGTTTAATAGTTTTTTCCGCAATTCAAACGGATATGTAGTCAGAAAACTAAATTGTGTTTTTTGAATTTTCTGAATTCAAAAAATTTTTTCTGACATTTCTACTTTATATAATGCTGTTATGATATATCGATAAAAGTGGCTTTTTGTTTGATCGAAAGCCAATTCCGAAGGGTGGTTTAATAGTTTTTTCCGCAATTCAAATGGATATATAGTCAGAAAACTAACTTATGTTTTTCGATTTTTCTGATTTAAGGAACATTTCTCTAAATTTTGTGCGTTTTTTTCGCATAATTTTCTTTCAAAGTTAGAAAATTGCCTTTACTCGCTTTGAAAATAGTATTACTAGTCAAGGTTTATCAATCGAGGTGTTATAGTAACAAAAAGTTTTTTTTTTGGGACAAAAATCAATTTTTTGAAGGCTTTTTGTCGAAAAAAAGTAGAGATTTTGGATGGCTCTAACCGGGGAACAGGACATCAGAGGTAACGTCTGAGACCTCGGGCGGACTTCTGCTGGTGACGTCTGAAACCAGTAAAAAAAACAGATCCTCTCGTCGGGGTGACGTCTGAAACCCAATTTCCAAAAAAAAATCGTCTGCTGGGTAACGTCTGTAACCCAATCTTGGCTTCGTCGCTGAAAAAATTGCTTGTCTTTTCTTTTCTGTGACTTTTCTGTGTCTTTTCGGTGTCTTTTCTGTGTCTTTTCGGTGTCTTTACTGTGTCTCTTCTGTGTCTTTACTGTGTCTCTTTTGTGTCCTAAGAGACTTTTGCCAGTAACAGGGGAGACTTTTGTCCTCAAAATTGTTTTGGGGAAAGAAGGTTTTGTTCTTTGAACGAGGGGTAAACCATAAAATGTAAGAGAATGTAGATAAGGTTCAATTACATTGTTCTAGACAGTTTAGTTTGGTAAGTTTTTATATCAGTTTTAAGTTGCGGGAACAACCAACTCGTTTTGGTTGCGATAAGGACAAAAGTCAATGTTTTTTCAAGTTTTACTTCTGACTTGATTGTTGCACGACAACCACCATTTTGCACAAAGCCAGTGGCATCAGACTGGATATCATTTATTTGAGGCAGAGAGGTTTGAATTCTCGGCAATTCAATTTAAAAAGTTAGGTACATCTGAAACTTCTTGTGGAAACTTTTTAATGAGCTTGGATTGAAAATGATTAACGTTATTGGACAAACATTTTGTAAAACATTGATGTTATGATAAATATACACCACCATTTTGCACCAAGCCAGTGGCATCAGACTGGATATCATTTATTTGAGGCAGAGAGGTTTGAATTCTCGGCAATTCAATTTAAAAAGTTAGATACATCTGACACTTCTTGTGGAAACTTTTTAATGAGCTTGGATTGAAAATGATTAACGTTATTGGACAAACATTTTGTAAAACCATAGAAACTTTTTAATGAGCTTGGATTGAAAATGATTAACGTTATTGGACAAACATTTTGTAAAACCTTAGCAACTTTTTAATGAGCTTGGATTGAAAATGATTAACGTTATTGGACAAACATTTTGCAAAACCTTATACACCACCAAATATACACCACCATTTTGCACAAAGCCAGTGGCATCAGACTGGATATCATTTATTTGAGGCAGAGAGGTTTGAATTCTCGGCAATTCAATTTATAAAGTTAGATACATCTGAAACTTCTTGTGGAAACTTTTTAATGAGCTTGGATTGAAAATGATTCACGTTATTGGACAAACATTTTGTAAAACCTTAGCAAAAATTTTAATTTTGGGAGATTTAATTTTTCAGGGACTGAAATTCTTATATTCTTACAAGCATCTTTACCCGCAAATAAATGGTAACAACCCAGCAAAAACTTAGTGTTCGTTGAGTTGAAATAATTGACAAATCATGATCAACAAATGGATCTTAAAAACAGAGAGCAAAAAGTCATTTGTTTATTAATGATTATTATCAGACCACTAAAAAAACAAAGAAAAATTGTAGATGTCTTGTAAATGAAACAAATATATGACAAGGTTGTTCATCCGAACTCTTTAACAAATCTAAAACACCAATAGAACTGCTGGACGTAAAACAAAAAAAATTAATTTAAAAAAGACAAAATTTCCTACAAAATAAAAAGTGATCAGAAAAAAACAAATAAAGTTGATCTCGTATTAGATCAATTTGTTTCCAAAAAGGGACCAAGAAGCTGAAAGCTGATATTTTGGTAATTATTTTGGTCCAAAATTTTACCATTAAACCTCTTTAAAAATTTGCTCTACGGATTATCTCGTTCTCTTTGCTTTTTCTAGCCTCGCAGAAGTCGCATGTCTTTGCGAACGATGTTGCTTGATGAGACTCCAATTTGACTATCAGAGCTTTCTTAAAGCAGATAAAAATAATACATCACGGAATTTTATGACACATTTCTAAATTAAACAAAAATTAATAGCAAAAAACGTGAAACAATAGGGTAATTGATAAAAAATCATCAAGTAAATGAATTATGAAACCTAAGAAGATTATTTCATCCTTGATTTGTTCACTTATATTCAGAAAAATCACAGAGAAGACCATTCACAATGGAAAAAAACTTGGAATTGAATAAAATACTTTTCATATCTGTGTACAAATAGGAGAGAACAATATTCAATGAAAGTTAGGGGAAGAAAACTAGCAGTTATTTTCAGATATTAACTTTTAAGTTTCCCTATTGAAAAAAATTTAAAAAAAGAAAGAAAGACAACAGTACATATCAAGATAATGTAATTTCACAGAAAGTTGAAACAAATTCAAATTGAACTTGAAATGGAGAGCATGTTTGGCGATAAATTTGAGGGGAGAAACTTGCAAGCAATGCTAATTACGCGCTTTCGGATTGTATTCTCAAGATGAGAAAAAACTACTTTCTAGTAATTTTGGTCCTAGTAGTAACTAGGGTTGACAATTTTTTGGAGTGACTACTTCTTGTGTTTATGTTGTGTTTCCTAAAGAAGAACTGTTTAGCAGAGAAAATGTAACTATTAGAACAAAAATTATCAACAACTGATAATCAATAATTCATAGCAAAAACAAAATCCGAATAACGTTATTGAAAAAATTAAAAATTCAAACTACATAAATCACTTTTTAAATCATGAAAAAGAGTTTGCATCTACTTCGCATTAAGTTTGGAGACACTCACGATATTTTCAACTCGATAAATGCCCTTTTACGAATTTTAAGTAGTCACTCAGGTTGCGTAAGTATTGTTTCAAATGCGCGCAAAAATTACTGTCAGCCATATTTTCCTCATGGGGCAGTCATAGGAATAGCTTTCAATGGCTTCTCAAAAGGAACGAAAAATTACTGTAACATGACTAAGTTTACGGATGAGTCTGCTGTTTTATATCAATTTTGTCAATAAGGAAACTAATTCCAAACAAATGAGAAAAAATAAAGTACTTTTGATGTTGCAAAAAAATAAACCAAAGTATAAAAATTTATACTCAAATTGCCTCTTTTACTACATATCTAAGTCAATCCGTAATGTTTCGACTCCTGAAATTGGACCTGAAACTAATAGTTAATCAGTAGTTTTTTTTGCCGAAAACGTATATTGAAACACATTTAAAGTTTTTCTACGGATTGTGGCTATGGTCATTTGCTCTGTGCAGCCATGCAGAAATCTCATGTTATTGAAAGTGATGTTGATTGTTATGAATATGAATGCATTAACATATGTTGTGTAACCCCTTTTTACCAACTTTTTCTGCTATTATTTAACTGCTTAAAAATTGGAACTTCAAATTAAATGAACTTAGTTTTATTATAACGTTTTTTTTAACTTCTACAGTCTTTAGTTCAAATCTGATGTTCTGCACGTTTTTCATTTGATAGTATATATAATTAAAAATTTTATATAAAATTTGTACACTGTTGGATCTCATGAAACAAAGTCATGAAATCATCATATCCTAAATCATAATCAAATTAAGATTAGCAATTCGTTTTTTTTCAAAAAATCAACATGAGACAATTCGAAATGTCAAATAGTTGAGACCCTTTTAATTCTTCCTCAAATGTTTAAGACCTTGAAAAAAAAGAACAACACTGTGTTTTAGTTTATGTAAATTTGCACCTGGTTTATATATATATATATATATATATATATATATATATATATATATATATATATATGGGTGTGTGTGTGTGTGTATGTGTGCGTGTTTTGTGCACGAGTAATCGCCCATTTCAACTCAATGCTTGATTTGGTTTCATTGTGATCTGAGAAAAAAATCTCCTTGTGATTATTGCGCTTTCACAAAAAGCCGCCATTTGTTGGTAGTCGTGATCCTCTGGCCTAAACAGATGCGAAAGTTTCATTCAATTAAAAACAGATTGATGACAACTGATGATGTTCTTTTTAACCGCATCTGGCTTAAAGAAGACAACCTTGGCCGGTTCTCAGCTGCCATTTTCACATATTCTAACAATTGACCCGGGCCGAGAAATTTACCAAAAAATAACGGAGAAAAGAGTGTAAAGAGTGTAACAATGTATTGGCGCTTTGGCGGTTCGTTGGATTTTGCTATGCTATACTGCAAAGTTTGTTTATAGAGCGAAACAGTGAAAAACTTCGAAGGCAAGGGAAAACTAGTTTTGACAAAAGAATGGCTAACTTTATTTCGGGTGTCTCTTAAGTATTTTTAAAAAAATGCAGCCCAGCCTTCCTTTTTAAGAATTATTTTTTTACATATTCTGTGGATATCGTATATAATTTCTAGCTATTCACGAACTGGGACACCTGGCAGGAGGATTCAACTAGGGAAAAGATTGTAATAAAAGGCGGACAAAAGTTTGTAAATATAGTGTATTTTTAAAAAGTGTATTAAGAGTGGACTAAAGAGGGTAAAGAGTGTACAAAAAAGTTTAATTTTCTTAAAATTACACCCTTACACTCTTTTCCTTGACAGTTAAGAGTGGAATTGGCTTTTAGCTTTTATTGCTTAATAACGGTGGAATACGGGTGAACACATTGGCCCGGGAACTTATTTTTTTGTGATTCGCGCTGCTCCGTTTTTGACTGCTGCCATCTCTTTCGCTCTGAAACTTTCCTTTAGAGACAGCATTTTTGCCAAAGCTGGCTACAGTTGATTTAATTTTAAGGTTCTCGCGACAAAATCTTGAAGAGTTCATTTCCCAGAAAAGCACGCTCAAAATGTCAGATTTTGGATAAATTCTGATTGTGCCCCAGCTTAGCATATTATTTCCACTACCCACATGCTCCTGCCATATTTTAACATAATGATTTACCAGCTAATTGCAATTGTTCTGTAACGGGGGGGGGGGTGGTGGTCAAAACGTAATTGTGGGGACAAACGGAAAATATCCAAGATTTTCCTGGTGTCAATTATCAAACTTGCAAGTTTGTGTTTCAAGCAAGGTTACCCTCACTCTGTAGAAATCATTTCGAAATTCGGTCTTATAACTCGTGAACTGCTGCCCGGTTCTCAATCACTGCCTGATTTTCTCAGTAACTTCATCGAGGTCCCGTAACCTGTAGTTCAGGTGATATTGTTGCTTTTTGTAC
The DNA here is from genome assembly GCF_964194025.1 of Convolutriloba macropyga. NCBI lineage: Eukaryota > Metazoa > Xenacoelomorpha > Acoela > Convolutidae > Convolutriloba > Convolutriloba macropyga. Next base: position 23,466,693 of record NC_134481.1, read on the forward strand.
GCAGTTATCTCTAAAAAACTTATACTGAACAAACTGCGACCATTGAACTTTGATTTCACATTTTGTTTTGAATCAATTGCACACTCCTTGATCAAAGACAAAACTTGTTCCCTATTTGTGAAAGAATGCAAAGATTTTTTACTATTAAAAACAAATACAGAAGTTATCGCTTTTGAGTAATTTTTTTTTGCTATAGAATGAAATCTGTGGGATATCTGATGTTTTAATGGTAGAAGAACATTGCTTCCATTCGAGACTATTCTGGTGATGGTGTTTAGGTGGAGTCTCTTTTGCTTTTCTTCAAAACTGTTTTTTCCCTCTGTTATATGAAACGAGAGCAAAGTTTACCAAAATCGTTTTTCTGGCTACCAAAATAATTTAGTAAAATTTCAACAAAAATGATTGCGATAGTTTTACTCAATACTCGTATTAAAAAACTTGTAAAAAATAAATAGTTTGTTACTATGAACACTTTTCAATGGGTTGAGATAATCTAGCAATGTCTGTAGTATATTCTGATGCTAAATGACATCTTGATTGCATGTATCAAAAGAAAAACAGTATTTTTTCAAAAAACTTCAACCGAATTTAGTGAAAACCATAGAAAAGCCCTCGCGAAACTTTTCAAAGTCTCAGGATTTTTTAACTCTAGTGTCAGATTGTACAATGCCAGCTTTTTCATAAGCAAAGACCGATTTCAAACCCACAAATTTGGTTCTGAATGAAGTTATGTAACTCGTTTTGAAGCCACTTCGAAAATTTGACTTGCATCTGCTGCAGAGATTTTTTTGCCATTTGCTGCTGCATTTTTGCAGTGCCTTCAACAGTGTCACGTGTCGCGTAACTGATGCTAAAACTTTGCACGTTTTGAAAAGAGTCTTGGCCTAATAACTCAACTTTGACTGAACTGCTCTTCATTCGAAAGTTGAATTATGTCTTAAAAAACTAATCGGAAAATGAATAAGCAACAAAAATGTGAATCAAGTCAAACGGATCACAGGCTCTCGTTTGTCCGTGGAAATTGTATATTTTTTAAGAAGATTTTGTCATACAGAAATCGATTTCTGTAATAGAGATTTGCTAGGCGATTTTCTGTGTTTTGCTAGGCGATTTACCAAAATAGATTGGTCTGAAATTCAAATGTTTTTGCGGTGCGATCACACCACTAAATTTCCCTTTTGGAATTTATTCTATTCGAATATCAATTTTCGACGGTATTCACCTTGCGAATGCAGCGTTCGCTTGTTGACTATTATTTCGTTAAGCAAATTAGTACTTAAATTAGCTATTTCGAATTGAGCGTTCCATGGAGCGCAATTCGGATAAGAGATTCAACTGAAAACTGAAAAAAGAATGGCAAGAATGAGTACCGAAGTTTTACTTAAAATTGATCATCATTTTGATCACACAACATTACAACTGCAAAAAGAAATTTTTAGCAAAATAAAACAGTAGACGACATGAACAGACATTCAATCATAACTCTTGAGTAAACAAACATAAAAGTATGAACAAGAAGATTTGATCTTCAAAATTAGAAATGAATAAAATTAACAATGAAGTATCTGAAATTGAACTAAAATAAGATCAAAATAAATTTATTGGATATAGCGCCGCAACTAATTTCCTCAATTGTACACCTATACCAAATTTCCCCTGAGCAAAAAAACAACGAAGTATGTTTATAACGAAAGATTAGTAAAAATATGTACTGGCTACTATAATAATAAAATAATGTTTGTAAGCAGTTTTATGTTTAATCTGAATCAGTTTCAGAAACGCATTTTGCCTCGCGGACTGTCATGATGTTTTCAGGACCTTCATTGTTCGGGGAGACGCAATACTGCGTTGGGTACGTCTGTATGGGTGAACATGGGCTTACTGAAAAGTTTGATTCTTCGGTGTCGTGCTTGGGGTCAATAGTGTTTTTAATGGTCGAAAAAATATATTTGTTTTGAATTTGTTGTTGTTTTATCATCTGACGTCTTTTTTGTCCTGAAGGTGCTGAATTTGCCAATAAGTTGGGGGGGGGGGACAAACCTGAGTTGAAGCCATTGATTCGTCCAATTCGGTTATTGATGGTGATGATCGTTTTCGTTTGTGTGAAGGCTGAATAGCTGTTGTGGCTTTTTTAGCTGCCTTCCTTTTTGGTCAAGTCGGCGGCTCTGCAATCACAATTGATGTTTGCGGGAGAGTTTTTGACGTCGCGAAATCAGTGACTGTTTCTGTCGTTGGCTGTGGCGACGCTGGAACAGTTGTCTTTTTAGGCTTAGTCGGCATTCGCATTCTTAGTGCCCTTGACACGTTAAAGTGGATGGAGGAGACACAACTCATATAGTCAGTTATACGTTCGTGTTTAATTTTCTTACTTTCTTTAATTTTTCTCCTCGCATCCTTCGCATGTTGATTACTTAAATCGTCTGTTATTTTCCCCGTAGGCACTTTTGGTCTTCATTCGGCAAAGAATTTTAAGTCCGTCTGTCTTTTAGTTCTTGTGCCAAATTTGGCTAGATCTTAGTTTCTAATAGTTACTTCTCTCCTGCCTGGCTCCTTTATAATTGAAGTGTTATCGTTTAATTTTATGACTGACGAGCCCAAAAGAATTCGATTGAAAGTGGCGTCTTGCGAGATTTTTGCGGACTGACTGCGCCATGTTATACAGAAATCGAAGTCCGTAATAGAGAGTGTTATGCTATGCAATTTACCAACATAGATTGGTCTGAATTTCGAATGTTTTCGCGGTGCGTTTACACCACTAAATTTCCTTTCTATTCGAATATCTTTTTTCGACGGTATTTGCATTGCGAATGCAGCGTGTGCTTTTTGACTATTATTTTACTCAGCGAAATAGTACCCAAATTAGTTATTTCGAACTGAGCGTTCCACGGAGCAAAATTCGGATTAGAGAGATTCAGCTGAAAACTGAATAAGGAGTAGCAAGAATGAGAACTGAAGTTTTACTTAATTTTGATCATCAATTTGATCACACAACATTTCAATTGCAAAAAGAAATTTGCGGCAAAATAGGTCATGAACAGACATTCAATCATAACTCTTGAGCGAACAAATTTAAAAGTGTGAACAAGAAGATTTGATCTTCAAAATTAGGAATGAATAAATTAGTAATGAAATAACTGAAATTGAACTAAATTGAGATTAAAATAATTTTAATGGGTTTAGTGCCGCAACTGATATCCTCAATTGTACACCTATACCACAGATTTCATTACTAATTTTTTGTTTTTCCCAGTATTGTCTCCAACAAATATGACGTCATTTGTGATATATTTACCGTATTTAGGTTTACCGTAGAGTGGGCAATAAGCTGAGGAATATGAGGAAAAAGACCGTTTCTATCATAAAAACTTTTATTGTTCAACCAGCGGTTCTTCTAAATTATTGTTTGAGATCACTTTCATATGACTTTTTTTTTCTAATCGTTCCCACTGCTGCAATAAACTCAACTCGAAGTACGATACTGCGAGCTTTAAAATTCCAAATCTCTGCGGTGCCCAATTTAACAAAACAGTGTTTTTCATATAAGTGCCAGTTTTCAAACTGGCAATATTGTGTTTAAGGTAAGGATGCGTGATTTTAGAGAAGTCACTTAGAAAGTTTGAACTAGACCACGATTCGCTTCGTGGTTCTCGAATAATGTCATTTTTCCTCAATGAATCTATTGGATTCACTTATTCCATACTTGAAACAGACTTTTCAGCATTTATAAACCAAATCTCTTCAGTAAAAATTCTACAATTTTGGGTTTTATGACATTTGGTAAGAACTTTATTTTTTTTTGTATTTTTCATTCACTCTCACTTTTTCAATAAAAAGAGATGACTCGGTTCTCGCAGTGATTGTATATCAGAAATAGAACATGATTTTTGAATTCTTGAATTTTATCATAAAGATTTTATTGTCATGTCCAAATACGCGATGCTCATGCAAAGTGCCGACTAAACCTTTTTCTGGGTTGTCTGAGGCAAGAATAGGCTGGATATATACGGATACAGAGCTGTAAAAACATTGTTTTACTTCATTTGCTCTGAATTCTGAACTTTATCTGATATACTCTGCAACCACGTTTCGGGGAGCTTGTTGTTGATTAATGCGACAAAATTTTCACCAATATTCTGAGCGAATATTTTAATCAAATCATGCGAAACAATTTTTTTTAATTTTTTGAAATAAACGGCAGACGGCATTTCAATTCATCATGCCTGTGGCATTTATCATTAATGGCAATTGTATTAGAAATTGTGGAAGCAGCTTTGGTGCAATGAAAATAATTTATTTTCGTTTTCCAAAACATTAATTTTCACATTTTTCAAAATCTGATAGTGTTTCTATCTTTCTGCGCATGAAAAAAAATTACGCATGAAAGGATTACTCTTATAAGATCGATTTTTTGTGTGAAGCCTCTTCTTTCTTCTTTAAATTGTCTCTTATAAGCTTGAAGAAGACAAGCTTTGAAAACCATGTGACTATTTCAATACAAGGCCAAAACTTATTGTAGGCATGTATAATATGTTCGCATTAAGTGGAAGCAAAACTTTTAAGTAATTTTGCTGTTAAACTCAAGTGAAACATTTCTAAAAAGCTTCCATTTCATTCGTTTTTTACTTTTTCAAAACGAAAAAAAGCATTTAGGCCAGAAATAAAAAGGCAAAAACATGAAACGGGTTTTACAAATATCGGTTCTCTCCATTTCTTGATTCGGATTTAATGGCTTTGTCATCAATAATCAACTCTTCACTTGCTTGTCTGTGAAACAATTCTCAGAAACGTAGCCGAGGTAACCGAGAACAGTAAAAAAATTTTTAACAAATTTAGTTGGAAAGCCCACAAAATTTAAAACGGAATTTGAGGAGGGGAAAACAGGAAGTTTCTTAGTTTCTTTGCATCCTTAACGACAAGCCTGGAAGTTTAATTCCCTTTTAAAGAATCCTGAAAATCGTAATTTGCCTTTTAACATTTCCAGGAGACGCAGAATTCTTTAATAGCCCTTTAAAAGTATCAATTTAAGACTGGACTCATATATAGCCCATGCTGTTTCTCATGAAACTTTTCTTTCATTGTTATTGGTTAGGCAGATATTGCAGTGTTTAGTTTTAGCGCGCAAAACAATCGTCAGAATAACAGTCAGAGCCGGCCACTATTTAAAAATAATACATCTGAATTGTTTTATTGGTCAACCCCAGTTGCAGTTCACACATTTAAAACTCTCGCAATTGAAATTGATAATCCCCTCAAAGTTTGGAACTTTATATTTGCTCTCAAAAAATTGCAAACACATTTATAACCGTTGAATCAGACCTTTAATAACAATCGAGTGCAAATTTGCATGGAATCCAATTCATGTATTTTTCTCCCGCGAAAAAATTATACAAATTTTTTCGTACAGATACAATTGCAGAGCGAAAAAGTATCACTAAAAAACTACGTTTTCAAGTGTCCAGATTCAATTGCATAATTTGTTGGAGGGAGAAAGTGAGAAGCAAAACAGCAAACAGAAAAAGGATGCAGTGCCAAAAAGAAGCATCTTCTTCAAGTTTTCAAAACACAACTCTGTTATATGTTTTTCAAAGAGTAAAAAGCGGATTAAGACGACTGGCTAATTGCAGAGGTATTTATCTTCTGTCTAAAAAATGCTTTTCACAAGTTAAGCTGCTCTAGTATTCAAGATTCATCATTATGGTTCAAACTATTTTGACCGAAACCCAATTTCGGTCTGAAAATTTTCAATAATGTTTTAACTATTCTCTGAGTTCCTTACAACAAAACAATTTCAATTATTTTCATTTTTGGCAGCAAACTACTTATCTAAAGCAAAGAATCTGCAAACAAAAAAATTTCCTATTTATTTTTTCTAACGCAAGCTTTTGTAAATTTCTCGCGAAATAATTTTTTTAGCACTTTTGGCAGCTTAACTAAGACTTCGAAAGTCCAATCTGATCAAATTTCATGCAATAAAACATTTTTTGCATAACCTACAGAATGAATATTTGAACAAACAAGGAGGTTCGGTAATGTGCGATCGCACATAAGGTTCCGACCCCGCTCATCCACAATTTTGACAAAATTCTCCAGCAAATGAAGAACAGATAGAAAAACCCAAATATTCAAGTATTTTTCAAAAAAACTGTTTTATGAACGAAAAGATAGCCTCCAAAGCAAATAACTCAGTGAAGTGAAAAATGATGCATTAAATTATTGAGATATGCCAATATTAAGAAAGCGAGTCAAGACGAACAGCAAAATCTAACAACAATAACAAACAATAATTACATCAAAAACTGTATATCCGTTTTAAAAAACAAAACAATAACAATGTCACAATACACTCAGATAAAACTGAAACTAAACAAAATAACTTGTAATTCGACAGAAAAGATATTGAACCAGTCCATAATAAGGCTTTGTAACAGTTAGACAATAAAGAACAAAAACAATAAAATTAAAAAATTAGCTTATAAATATTAAAAACAATTATATTCAAAGTTATGAAAACCATTAGAAATCTAGAAAAAAATCCCATAGCTTTGCAATTACCAATGCTTCTATAGAAGGGGATTAACAACTGTCGATACTACAAAAAGAACAACAAACAGAAAACAAACAAAAAATCAGTTAAAACTTGCCAGAAAACGCTTTCGAAGCCGTAAAGCCGTAATTTGGCCCCCAAACTATGTTCGATTGCACCTTTTTCGAACAATGACGATGTATTATGTGACCTTTCAATAATGAAACTGGTTAACACGTAGAGAAAAAGGGAAATAAAAAAGGGAAAATTATGTAACACTCATTTTTTTTTTGAAACAAAAATTTATTTTCAAAGACATGAAAGCCATTACTTACAGAACGAAATAATTAAATACGTTCGTTTATTCTTCCAAAGAAAGCCCCTGAGGCTTGCAAATATCTAGATTATGTCTTACGTCTATAAAAATAACGTCAATTATGACAAAAATCAAAAATTAAATTATTTTTTAGTGAAAAACCTGTGTCGAAAAGTAAAAACGACCATAAGCTTTCAAGTAACAAATTACATACTTTAGTTTTGAGCTAAATAGGAAACCAATTGGATCTATCACTAGTAAGCTTTGATTTAAAGTGTTCTGTTATTTAATTAAGAAAAAAAAGATCAATTTTTTTTAAAAGAGCGACTTATTACAATCCAAATTATTTTTAGATTGCAACATCCAAGATTGTTCCAAAACTGATTTCCAAGACTGCTTGTCCATTCAGAACACCTAGCTTTTCGAATGTCATAGATATAAATATTTTGTTAGTTAAAAAATCAAAAATAAATGCCGGGTTTTTGATAATCAACGAGTAGAATAAGGAAAAAACGGCAAAGTTTGAATTACAGAGCACTCTCAACGGAAGTTGAATTAGAAACTGCCCCCTTTGGAATCTGCAAAGATTGTGTTAGTGGTATTTGGGTAGTTCCTGCAAATTTTGTCAAAAAGGACTGAAGAAACTTATTTCGTGCTGTTTTTGATGAAAAAGTCTGGATTTTGAATATTTAGCCAAATTTTTTGGCAAAGAGACATTAAATAGAAATAAACGAAAACATTTTCTGTCATTAAAAATAAAATCAACAAGACTTTCTTAAAAAAATTCTAACAAATATTAGCAAAATTGAAAAATTTTTTCTGTCAAAATTCCGAAAAATGTGATTAAAATCAACGGAATTCACTCTATTTTTCAAAAGTTTAATTCTCGATAACTCCCTATAAGAAGTGGAAATTAAAAAAAAATTTTAAATCCATAGTCTACACTGAACAAGCTTTCTAATGATACCAGTCTCAACTCTACAATAAATATATCGATCGGCCAAAATTGACTGAACAAAAAAACCAATTTGAGTGTAAAATTCCTCACCCCTCTAGAGGGGTCGGAACAACGAGATAGAGCATGAAAAAACAATTTTAACTTCAAGATTTTACGGGAGAAAAATGTGCGTTATGTATGATCATTTTTGATTTTGTAGAAAATAATAAAAACTGAAACAGATAAGATCTTGCGACAACTTGAAACAATACGTTCCGATGAGCAAAATTCAACGTAATAATCTATGTTGCGTTTTAAAAAAATGATAAAATTTCCGAAATCTTAATTTAAGCGCCCAATAGGTTCGAAAAATGAAATGCTAACCTACAGAACGCAAGGAGTTTCAACATATTCACTTATTGCACTCAAAACTATTGATATTTTCCAAAAAAATTCCTATTTACTTTCTTCAAAAAACGTCAGCTAAAAGATTTCCTTTTTAATTGTTTAATTTTCATAAAAATGATTTTTCTGAAATAGTAAAATGACCACGTAGCAGGCAGCTCATTGTCATTCAAGTAGGAAATTTCCTTGGGATATAAATAATTCTGATGAGTCTCTTATCAAATTGTATCGGTAATAATCGAGAAAATCTGAACCTACCGCTCAAAGAGCTGGTGAGTAGCCATCAGATCTTACACTTTCAAAAAAATCACTAAAGTAAAAAAGCTTCGTGTTAATTTCGTTAAGATTGTGTTCGATAGAAGTGGAATGTGTAGTTTATGTTTTATTATGTTTTGTGTTTCGATATTCCTGAAATTTATAACCAATTAGAGAGTCAGTCCTCTTATTTGATTTGTAGGAGCCTTTAAAGAGATATAACATATAGCCTTGGCCAGCTTATAAGTTAGTCAAAAACCAAAAATTGTTTCCCATTTTGTTGTTGCTTCAGCTGACTCACAATTCGAATACGCCAACTTCATGAAAACCAGCAAAATTGCAGAAGTATATGAAAGACGACCATAGATCCATAAAATAGTCCAGTAATCCGAAATACCCTGTGAATATAAGATCCACTGAGCTCTGTAGAGTGACTAAGAAGTATTCAAGTGTTCGGAGTTCCTCCTTTTTATACACTACCCATAGGCATAGCATATTAGATATGATTACAATGCAGAAGACAGGACCCTATAAAAATAATTCGAAACAATTATCGCTATATTCACGGTCCATTGATCGAAAGTTTCCAAAATTGTCCCAGTGTTTTCAGATATTCTTGATTCATTTCTTGATTTAAAACCGTTTTTTTTTATTAGAAAAATGGCCACGACTTCTAACTTCCATCATTATGGAAGTTCCAAACAGTTTCAAGCATTTGTACTCCAAAAATTTTGATTGGAAGCTGGTTGTAGTTGTTTTTTGCCTGCCCTGGAAACATTTTGACCAAAACTTGCAACACGATGTACTGTATTGAACAATTTGCTAACCAGATCTTGCAAGATGACCATTCGTCTTGTAATAGCCATTCCAGATGCTAAAATTTTGCTGGAGAACAATCGATCTCTCAAGAATCTTGCAAGATAATCATTCGTTTTGCAGAATCTTATAAGATAATCATTTGTCACGTATGAATCTCGCAAAGCAACCTTTTTGCTTGGAAGATCTCGCAAGATACCTATTCGCTTTCAAGGTCTTACAAAATAACTATTTGTCAAGCCAGATTTTGTAAGATAACAATCTGGTCTCAAATTTTGACCTCACAATAAACTTATTGAGTCCTTATCATTTTTCCTTTGCCTTCTCACCCAAAAAAGTACAAGGAAAAAACTGAACGCTTCGTTTGTCTTGCAAGATCTTACAAGATCTTGCAAAACGAATGGCTATTTTGCAAGATTATTTCAAGTTTTGTTTCTGTCGAGCTCTGCTCTCATTGGTTTTTACAGAAGCATTACTTTTCAATATGCGTAGGATTTTCCTGAGACGTAGTAGTTTGTGTTTTACGATACTTATTTTATACACAACTATATTAGATATCTCTGTTTCGTGAAAAAAACTTCAATTCAGCCTGTTTGGTATCGTTACTGTACCCTGAGCAGTTAAAACTTTTCAAAAAATACAAGTAACACAGTTATGTTTCTTTGGAAATAAATTCTAATACTTGATATTTGTATTTTTACTATCATATATGTACAATTTTTACATTTCATTATTGTTATTCCGCAAAACAACATAACTTTTCAAAGAACGTACAAAAATTATCGTTTACTGCTTGCAAATCCTTGCGATAAGGTAAAAAATACTGAAAACGTTCTCATCTATTGCCGATCCTGTTCTAGAATGTATCAATTTTTTTGCATATTTGTCATATTTGCAAGAGTAATAGTTATCTTGAGAGATTCTGAAAAGAAAAATGGTTATTTTTCAAGACATTTCAAGATAAACATTTAAGTTTGACTGAAATACTGATGCAATCATTATAGAAAGTTAAAATTAGTAAAAAAAATTTGTAAAATTTGGATCTTTTCCGTTTGTGCCCCCATTACGTCATGCGCCCCACTTTACAGAGCACGTGCCATTACATGGTAAACCATTAAATCATTATGTAAAAATATGGCACGTGCTTTTGGGGTTTGCAAATAATATGCGCCCAATAAGCTGGGGGGGGGGGGCAAACGGAAAAGATCCGAAAATTTCATTCATAGCTTTTCATTATTGATTGGATAGAAAAAATCATGTGTTTGAATAATTCCGCACCGCTGTTATTTTCTGCGCGAGTTGCATTATCTTATATATCTTAAAATTCTAAGGCATTTAAATTCGATCACTTTTTTCAAAAGCTTTAGTAACTGCCGAAAGAAAGCAAGAAGCGCGATATAATTCAAAGTTCGGGCAACTAGAATTCCCCACCCGAAACCGAATGGTCATCTTGCAAGATTCTTGCAAGTTTCCCATTCGTCTCGCAAGATCTTGCAAGATAACCATTTGGTCTCGGCTGGGGTTGCGCTGAAGTGTACTCGTGGGAGTGGCGATGTGTATTCTTCTTACCATGAGTATCTCAGAGAGCAGTTTTGTCAAGAGTGGCGATATGTAGTGTCTCGGCAGAGGATGTCTGTAATCTGGTACCCATCCTGTCTCATTGCTAGTCGTAATCGATGTACTAAAATTACAACCTAGATTTCTTTCTGTATTGATTTCCTCTTCCTTATCTTTGATTTCTTAAAAACATATAGTACTTTGAAGGACCAGCAGAGCCCGTAAAAGTGATCTCTTTCATTGTCAATAACTCCGAGAGCACACACACACACACACACACGCACACACATACACACACACACACACACACACACACACACTCGCAAACACATTCTCATACGTTTGCATGCAAAAACAAACACCACCCAGGTTGAGGTGCCATCGGGAAGTGACCTCTGATCAGACCATCCCAGACCAAAGTGTCCTCTGATCAAACTTAAGTGCGCTCGAAACACCGTGAGCGCTCGGAGTGCGCTCGAAACTGTCTCTGGTCAGACCTTTCCAGACGCAAAGGACCTCTGGTCAGACCAAAATCAAACCATTGTCCAAACTATTGTGCGACCATGGCCCAGACCAAACCCAGACCATCGTCCAGGCTATTGTGCACTCAAAATCACTTCTGATCAGACTATTGTGCGATCAAAAGTCACTTTTGATTTTACTATTTTGCGCTCGAAATCACCTCTGATCAGACTCAATTACGCTCGAAATAGTCTGATCAGCGAATGGTTTTTTTGTTATAAAATATTACGAATTTTTTTATAATATATTCATTTCATAACAATTGATGTTTGCATTATTGATTTCATCTAAACAAAAGACCATTCTAAAAGTATTATTGCTAAACAAAAGAAGACCTAACTGCAGAGAAAAAAAATTATTTAGTACACGAGTAGTGCGTGTTTTGAACTCAATAGATGAATTTAGACAACTTTCCATTAAAAAAATCTACAGTTAATTAAAATTTCTATATAAGGGATTGTCATTTTCTATCAGCACCAGATGCGTCTGTGATCAGAATGCTGCTTTTTGTTGCCTCTTAGCAGAGCCAACATCTCTCGGTAAAAAAAAAGAAACAAAAAATGAAAAGAAAAAAATTTCCGCTCGAAATAGTCTCTGATCTAGTGGACTAATGTGCGCTTCAACCCACCTTTGATCATACCATTCCCAGACCGAAGTGACCTCTGATCATACCATCCCCAGATCGAAGTGACCTCTGATCAAACCATCCCCAGACCGAAGCGACCTCTGATCATACTATTGTGCTCTCGAACCAAATTCCAAGCCCTGTAATTTTGGTCTGGGAACACACCCTGTGCGTTGGCTTTGATCTGATCAGAGGTCACTTCCGGATGGCAGCTCAGCTTGGCACACAAACACATATACACAGCCACACACACACACACACACACACACACACACACACACACACACACACACACACAAACAGCCGCAATTACACACAAATATTTATATAACCACGCATGAACACGCACATACCGTTAAGATTGTTTGGTTAAAGTCTATAGGTCCCCAAAATAATATCTCAACAATATCCGAGATGACCAAAAAATCAAATGCGAGCTTTAGTAAAAATAAGAAATGTCTGATAATGAACAAGAGGTGAAATGAAGCTCAACTCGTTTTTTCTCTTCCCTGGGAATCTTTTTATTTGGACAACTCTTGATACGCTCTGGGCATCCCTTATTATTGTCACGGCGCTCTAAAAGTTGTATGATCACACCAAGACTAGATTTTAACAGAAAAATTACACGAAGCCTTGAACTCTTTTAACGAAAAAAAACCAAAAAGAGACGTTAAATCACTCATTTGGTTCAGTCAACAGCAACATTGCTTCAAGATCAGTTGCCTATCAGGTTTTTGGTCTTAAAGTAGGGCCATCTCATCCCTATTTGAAAGCGGCATACGTGAGCACACTATTAGCATCAAGCGATATGGTTAATAAAACCACAAAATATAGTCCAGCGGCAGGGAAAACTTTTAAAGACCTCTACCACAAGCATGAATAGTATAGAATGTTGATGTATAATAAGAGAAAAATTGAAGAACAAGTGGTAGGCGAAAATTCTCCATACTAAAAATCATTCATAATTCGCCTAGAGAAAACAGTCGACTCCACCAAGGTCGAGGCCGAATGGTTAACTTGTAAGACCTTTCAAGTTTCTTGCAAGTTCTTACCAGGCGATGCATCGCCTTGCAAATTTTTCTTCCAAAAACTTCCAAGTTCTTACAAGTTAACCATTCGACTTAAAAATCTCTTTCAAGTTAACCATTCGACTCGAGTTACTAACAAGTTATCTAATCGCACACACACACCACACACCACCACACACACACACCACACACACACACACACACACACACACACACACATGCGCGCACTAGGATGTCAAAGGATCTCTCTTGAATTGATAAAATTCTAAAAGTAACCATTTTGTTTGTTTAGGTCGAATTTTATTATGTTATCCAAACAGAGCATCTAACTCTCACGCGCTTTCTACGGTAAATGACTGAATGTTAAATTGAATTAACAAATAAGAGTTGTGCTCGACCGGAACGAACTTGCAGGAAACTTACAAGTTAGCCATTCGTCCTTGCAAGATCTTACAACTTAACCATTCGACTTGCAAGTTCTTATAAGTTAACCATTCGACTTTCAAGTTCTTACAAGTTAACCATCTTTTGCAAGAAATTTGCAGAATCTCACAAGTTAACCATCTTTTGCAAGAAACTTGCAAATTCTTACAAGTTAACCATTCGGTCTCAACCCGGGCAGTGACTTAGTCTGCTTCAATAGGGCGATTGGTCAATAAGGATTGAGATTACAGTGTATGACGGAGAGAGAAGATGCATTATTGTAGATGTGGCACGCTGAATGCAAATTAAAACGACAGTGTTGTATGTCGTAAACGTCATATCAAAACATGACAGAGTCGGTGATTCAATTGCAACTGACTTTTCAGAAGCCATATTAGCGCCAATTGTTGAAAAGCGAAATTTAAAAGCTGAAAACAACTCTGGAATTGTGATGTTTATCTCAAATCATTAAAATTTGATCGCCAAGTGGCGCCAAGTATCGCAGTGACATTTTTGAGCTAATGAAAAAAGGAAAAGCAAATGGGACTTTTGTATCATTTGAACTTGAAGTGACGAGTGGTCTGCCGCCTATTTTCAAAAAAAGGCTGGCAAGAATTGACAATGTTAGCTGTCGGCGAAAATTATCGGCCTCAAGGAAACTCATTAGCTTTTTACCGATTGGCTCCCTGGCGATCGACCGTGAAATTTTAGGAATCAAAAAAGTCTCCTGTCATTCCTTTTCCGTTTGGGGCACTCCCAGTGCGTTATGCACTCCCCAGAGCACGTTGCAGTACATAGTAAATCATCAAGTAAAACATGACACGTGCGTCTGGGAGGCAATTAGTATGCACCCAATATGCGGTGGGGGAAGGAGGTTATAAACTCACTAAAGTACAAAGTGATTCGGAAGATTCAATTCAACTCTTTTATTGACATATAGCAACGTGTAATTAGAATAAAGCACGCATTAGCATTAGTAACATTCAATGCAACAAGTAAAACTTAGAAGGCAAGATTTTTTGATGTTCATTTAACAGGTTTTCTTGTCTAATGTCAATGACGTCAAATCGGTTAGTATTCAGTCAACAATTGTCCAGAAAACCTAAAACTATTTAGCCAATAAGCACCTTAATCGATTCAAATCATGGTAATATTTACTTTAAAATTAGATCAAATGAACTTTTTCGGAACCTTCTACGTATATTAGAACGTATTTATTTCCTATTTGGAACAATTTATATGCGCATTTGAATACCCCAATCTGATTGGCTAATAAGTCGTTCATTTACTACGTAACAGAGGTCATAAACGGAAAAAATCCTTTGTTCAAGCATCCTGCGACTTTAATTCAATTAAGCCCAATTAGCATTCGAAAAATGCTATATTTATCAAACTCAGCTCAAAATTTTAATTAAACAAACTTAAAAACGGTCAAAATAAATAGAAGATGTCAATAAGCAGTGCTAAATTGGTTCAGGGGTTCCCGGAATTATCTCTAGTAAACATCGGAGTCAATTATAAATAGAGCTTTTTCATTTTATACTTCGTGACCTATTAAAATAATTCTTTGTAAGTTATTTTTTTATAACGACGTCACTATAAATAGGGTTAATTTAATTAAAATTAAAACCTAACTAAAAGTTCTTTGTCTAATAGGAATTTGAAGGTCATCGTCAAAAAATTGTGGGGTCTTCTTGACATTAAATTCTTTGGGATATTTGATTTAAAATGGTCATATTTTGTAGAGAATGCCTAATTTAAAATCTCAATGGTTAGCCATTTGACTGAAATTTATTAAATGGTTGTCAAGTAAACCTAGTCTGGATTTGTTGGCACTGCAACTGTGATCTGTAACAAAATGTTTTCAATAAACCTTTGGGTGAATTGATTGACATTCGATCATGTTTTGTAAGTGTTGGTCACAGGAACCTAAAAATTTGTTGCAAATTTTTACCGTAAAGTAAACTTTTCAAAAAAGCTTTGTCTGAAGAGCTTCAGTGAGCAAATGTACTCAAAATTGTTGTATCGGTACTGTTCTACGGCCCTAAGGAAGTAAACAGAATCAAATTATTCTATTCTAATGTATTCTATTCTAATCTTCTATATTAATTACGCACACCTTATTTCAGACGGAAGTAGTTTCCCGAAGAGCTATTCTTATTGAAGTTTTTGCTGACTGAACTGCCTTTTCTTTTTGATTCCAACTTATTGAAAAAAGGAAAAACAATTGCGTCGATTTTAGAATCCTTCACAAAGCAATCCGCGGTGTAATTATGCAAGATGAGGTTTATGACCCAACCGGGGCCAAGGAATTTCACCAAAATAATGTAAGATATGCAGTAAATAGCTTCGACAAGTCACAAATTCACCGCACTTTTCTGACATAATTTTGCGGTGAGTGCGTTGAATTGTACATTTCTAATCGTAGATCTTGCATAATTTTGCGTTGAGTTCGGGGTAGATCTTACAAAAGCTTAGAGCTGTGTTTGTTATACTCGAACATTTGACCTCCTTTGTGCGTGTCCATTCTTCTACCACTGTGCCACCCTACCTTATTTCTCATGAAAATCACATTCTTTATATGCTATGTGAAATCAATGCCAAAATTCAAGGGAAAATTTATGTACGATCTAAGCAAAACTAAACGCAAAGTTATTTAAAAGTATCGCTGGTACAAACTCTAAAATATGTAAATTCTACGCTTAGAAACGCAAAATTATGAGATCTAGCGTACATGGAATATAAATCCAGACGGACTTGAATCGCCGACAGGTGGGGTCAAGACCAAAAATGGGTATTGGCCAGATCGAATGGACCAATGTTTGTATCGGCCACATACGTTTGCTATTCCAGCTATTTGACCGTTTTGAACTTTTAAATTTTTCCATTGAAATTAAGTTGAAGACAATTTTTAAATAAATTTTAGTTTTGTTAATTAGCTTTTCGACTCTCTACCTTTTTTAAAGTTAAAAAATGAGTTACCATCTGAGTACATTAAACGCAATGCAATAGGTTCTCTCTTATTTTTCTTTTTTTGCCTGTGTTAAAAACTTTTGTTTTTGACATCAATCATCATCAATAATGTAGCCCACTAGCAGTTTTTAGGAAATTCAAGAATTTTGACGCTTACAACCAGCAGAAGTAAGCCTCAATCATAAGGAAACTCTTTTGCTGAAGCCGGCCTATTCAATGAGACTTAAAGTTTGAGGCGCATCAGGATCCCGTATCTGTGAAAATTTGTAATTGCAGCTCAGCTGCAGCTCCTCAAACTTTAAGTCTCATTGAATAGGCTGGCGTCAGCAAAAAAATTTTCTTATGATGGAGGCTTACTTCTGCTGGTTGTAAGCGTCAAAACTCTTGAATTTCCTAAAAACTGCTAGTGGGCTACATTATTGATGTCAAAAACAAAAGTTTTTAACACAGGCAAAAAAAGAAAAATAAGAGAGAACCTATTGCATTGCGTTTAATGTACTCAGAGGTTTACTCTTTTTTTAACTTTAAAAATGTAGAGAGTCGGAAACCTAATTCACAAAACTAAAATTTAATTAAAAATTGTCTTCAACTTAATTTCAATGGAAAAATTTAAAAGTTCAAAACGGTCAAATAGCTGGAATAGCAAACGTATGCGTGTGTGTGTGTGTGTCTGTGTGCTGGTGTATGTTTGTGCGTGTGTGTGTGGGGGGAGTATTCAAAATTTCGAAGGCTTTTGAAGAGATTTTATTAAAGGCGGCTCAGTAAAGAGCCGCGCCATATAAACTCAGTAAAGTACACAGTAGTTCGCAAGATCCAATTCAACTCTTTAATCAACATATAGCAACGTGTTATGAGATTATAACTACGCATTAGCATTAGTACTGTTCATTGCAGCAAGTGAAACTTAGACGACAAGATTTTCTGATGTCCATTTAACAGGTGTTTTCGTCTGATGTCATTGACGTCAAATCGGTTCGTATTCAGTCAACAATTGTCTAGAAAACCCAAAAATAATAAACCAAAAACCACCTTAATCGATACAAATCATGTTTATTTTTACTTAAAGTTAGGTCTAATGAACTTTTTCGGAACTTTCTACGTATATTAGAACGCATTTAGTTCTTATTTAGAACGATTTATATGCGCATTTGAACACTCGATTCTGATTGGCAAATAATTTGTTCATTATTACGTAACAGGGGTCAGAAACGGAAAAGATGCTTTGTTCAAGCATCCAGCGACTTTCATTTTATAAAACCCACTTTGCATTCAAAAAATAATCGATTTATCGAACTCAGCTCAAAAATTTAGATTAACGACCTTACAAAAACGGTTAAAATAAATTGAAGATGGCAATAAGTAGTGCTAAATTGGTCCATGGGATCCCTGAATTAACTCTAGTAAGCATCAGAGTCAATTTTAAACAGAGGTTTTTCATTTTATACTTCGTGGCCTATTCAATCAATTCTTTGTAGTTCTTTTTGTTATGACGACGTCACTATAATCAGGTTTAATTTTATTAAAATTAATGCCAACTACAAATTCTTTGTCTAATAGGATTTTGAAGGTCATCGTCAAAAAATTGTGGGGTCTCCTTGACATTAAATTCTTTAGGATATTCGACTTAAAATGGTCATATTTTGTAGAAAATGCCTAATTTAAAATCTCAATGGTTAGCCATTTGACTGGAAGTTATTAATTGGTTGTCAAGTAAACGCCGTCTGGTTTTTTTAACACTCCGACTGAGATCTGTACCAAAAAGTTTTCAACTAATATTTGAGTGAATTGATTGTCATTCGGTTATGTTTTGTAGGTGTTGGTCACAGAAACCAAAAATTTGTTGCAAATTATTACCTTTATGTAAACTGTTCACAAAAGCTTTGTCTGAAGAGCTTCAGTGAGAATAGTTACTCAAAACTGTTGTATCGGTACTGTTTTGCGGCCCTAAGGAAGTAAACAGAATCAAAGTATTCTATTCTAATGTATTCTATTCTAATCTTCTATTTTAATTATGCACACCTTATTTCAAGGTCTGCACACCTTATATCAAAGCCTTATATTATGCACACCTTTTATCAAAGACTGAAGCATTTTCCCGAAGAGCTATTCTTATTGAACTTTTTGATGACTGAATTGTCTTTTTTTTATTCCAACAGATTAAAAAAGGTAAAACATTTGCCTCGATGTTAGAATCTTTCACTAAACAATCTGCAGTGTAATTTTGCAAGATGAGATTTATGAATCAACCGTGGCCGAGGAATTTAACGAAAATAATGTAAGATATGCGGTAACTAGCGTCGACAAGTCACAAAATTCACCGCAATTTTCTGACATAATTTTGCGGTGAATTCGTTGATTTGTTCATTTCTAATCGTAGATCTTGCATAATTTAGCGTAGATCTTACAAAAGCTTAGAGCTGTGTTTGTGATACTCGAACAATTGACCTCCTTCGGGTATGTCCGTTCTTCTACCACTGTGCCATAATTTTGCATTTTTTAGCTTTGAAAACTTGGGCCGGAATGAAAAGTATTGACCAGACGGACATGATTCGCAGACAGGTGGGTCCAGACCAAAAAATGGGTATTGGCCAGATCGAATGGACTAATGTTTGAATCCGCCAGACGGCAGGCGCGACCATATTTTTTCCAGACCCTTGAGTTGGGTCACACCGTAGTCAAAGTCGGTCTAACCAATACCTGTCTTGGGTTGGGGCCTCATCCTTGGTTCACAATTTGGCACCCGCAGCAAGGCTTATGACGCCCTTTTTATGTGTATGACAGGAGGCTGGCGTCATTTACTTCCAATAACTCCCTATACTTGTTGTACTGAAGAGTCGACCGATTCAATGAGATTTAAACTTTTTAGGAGCTTCAGTTGAGCTCCAACTACAAATATTTACAGATACAGGATCCTGTATCTGTGAAAACTTGTAATTGCAGCTCAGCTGCAGCTCCTCAAATTTTAAGTCTCATTGAATAGGCTGGCTTCAGCAAAAGAGTTGCCTTATGATTGAGGCTTACTTCTGCTGGTTGTAAGCGTCAAAATTCTTGACTTTCCTAAAAAATGCTAGTGGGCTACATTATTGATGTCAAAAACGAAAGTTTTTAACACAGGCAAAAACAGAAAAATAAGAGAGAAACTATTGCATTGCGC
Organism: Convolutriloba macropyga; assembly: GCF_964194025.1. Taxonomy (NCBI): domain Eukaryota; kingdom Metazoa; phylum Xenacoelomorpha; order Acoela; family Convolutidae; genus Convolutriloba; species Convolutriloba macropyga. Next base: position 23,486,227 of record NC_134481.1, read on the forward strand.
TTAATGTACTCAGAGGTCAACTCGATTTTTTATTTTTAAAAATGTAGAGAGTCGGAAAGCTAATTCACAAAACTAAAAATAATTCAAATATTGTCAACTTAATTTCAATGGAGAAATTTAAAAATTCAAAACGATCAAATAGTTGGAATAGCAAACGTGAGTGTGGGTGTGTGTGTGTGTGTGTTTGTGTGTGTGTGCGTGTGTGTATGTTTGTGCGTGTATGTGGGGGGGGGGTATGGGTGCGTATGTATGAAGTTACCAGACCTATCTCTGTCTATTGGCGACTAATATTGATTCATGAAAAGAATTTAGCTCAATCTTTGAACATAACAACATAGACTTGACTCTAAAACAATGAGTCGACGTGATATAGACGTGGTCATCGACTATGTAATTACAGCAAATAGTACTCCCGCGGCCCCTCCAGATTTTTTGAGTCTATATATCGTTAAAATAAGGTAAGTTTTATTAATTTGTCATATTCTAAAGGGAAGTCAACCATTCGTAATTAAGCAAGAATAAGAAAGAAATGAGCTACTTGTAGTCGATAGTGGTTGAAGACACAGAAGAAGTCGAAGTAGATAATTCGATAGAGGTTAGAGAACCCATGAGTATACAACCACAGAAAAACTATAGTAATAGCACAGCAGGTTGTCAGAACAATTTACCTAATCCCAAATACCCAATGTGACAAAGTACACACCCGGGTCGAATGTCCTCCCAAAAAACTTCCCATTTGGTTGAAAGAGTGGGGGGGGGTAATTTGTTCAGAGGGGGTAAAATGATGTAAGAGTTGGGCTGTCAAGGGGGGTAAATTGGTGTAAGAGTGAGGGGGTAATTTATCCAGAGGGGGGTAAAATGAGCTAAGAGTTGAGCTGCCAAGGGGGGTAAAATGGTGTAAGAGTGAAGGGGTAAATTTTTGAGAGGGGGCAATTCTAACAAGTATTATTCATATATATAGACAGTCAAGAGTTGGACAAGCATTGATGGTCTGGAGGTTAAGGCGACGCAGCTGAGGGTACAGAGGTTGTGGATTTAAGACTGGCAGTCTTCAGGTATGTTGGCTAAATCAATGTAAGATTGAGGGAATAAAATGATGTAAGAGTTCGGCTGCCAAGGGGGGTAAAATTATGTAAGAGTGGGGCTGCAATGGGAGGATTTTTTTAGGAAAATGCAGCTCAAAACTCTTACGTCTTTTTGGGCTCCATTGAGCTTCCATGGGGGGGGGGGGGGTGGTGGGTGGGTAAAATGGTGTCAGTGTGAGGGAGTAAAAGACAAAATAACACCCCCCCCCCCCCCACTCTTACATCTTTTTAGTCTGTCAAGGGGGGTAAAACGATTTAAGAGTTTGGGGACAATTTCTCCATTACCCCCGAACTCTTACATCGTTTTACCCCCATGACAGAACAAAAAGATGTAAGAGTGGGGGGTTAATTTGTCTTTTACTCCCTCACACTTACACCATTTTGCCCCCGTTGGAAGCCCAATGCAGCCCAAAAAGATGTAAGAGTTTTGAGCTGCATTTTCCTATAAAAATCCTCCCATTGCATCCCCACTCTTATGTCATTTTGGGTGGAAAAACTCAACCCGGGCAGTATTACACAATATTTTATCCGACTGTTGAAACTACCAGCTAGAATTTTAGCATAATATCTAAATGAGATTTAGCATAATATCTAAAAATCTAGATGAGTTTAGAGTTTATTATGTATAATTACCAGAACTTAAATTTAAGACAAGTGCGTTTGGCCAAGACTTGGCGGCCATGGCTATGCCTTAGCGGCCCGTGGGACTTGATATATTAAACAATCACATCGGCTTCAGTATGATAAAACATGCTTGTTATACCGAGTGCTAATTTGTAATCGGACTACTCAGCGAATTACCAAATAGGATTAATAGGGTATTTTGACATTCGGTATATCAAAACGTAAGCGCACGGCAGTCAAATAGTAACTCCGCAATGACTCATATCGTATAAGATCTTATCTGCACTTAATTGAGAAAAAAGCGCTCGATGAAAAATTTTAATTTATTATCATTTTCATAATTTCTCTCATCACATCTAGTAGAGTATTCATCAGAAATAATGAGATCTTTAAAAAACTTATAAGCTAACCACATAGCTTTGAGAGAAGGTTTATCTCGAAAGATTTTACCAGACAATCAAATGAATGGGGACGCACTGCTAGAATGCATATAACGTACAGAATTGGCTATAATTTCAGCTGAAAAGCCGAAAAACTTGATAGAAATGACAGTTTACCATAAAAAAAGGCTTTCAATTTTAATTTATCTAAGATCTGTAGAGCTAAAACTCGTTTTTGTTAAAATTTTCCAGAATTTAATTGCTTATTTAATAAAATTTTCAATCAACAATTTTAGTCTAACTCTAAAATGTTTTAAAAAATGTTTTTATAAGTGACATTTTGTTGTCAAAAGACTTTCTAATTTCAATTTTTCTATTGCTGAAAGTGTTAGCTGTTCTAATATTGATACACTCAATTTCAAATTCAAAACTTTGTTCTCTAGTTTGGGCTACCTGGCTTGTTTTTTAATAAAACACTTACCAGATATAAGTTAATAAAAAATCGAATTATTTCTTATAAATTATTTTATATAAATTTCTATAAATAGATAATCAATCTCTAATATTTTATAAAATGTACATAGAATGGTTATTGTGTACGATCTGATAACTGTTAGCTATTTCCTAATAACTTGAACTCAAACTTTTTGTGATGTGAGACTTTTGGTGGTTTTCGTCATATGTTGGGCTATAAAAAATTCAATCATGATGGTGGTCAAAAACTGAAGCTATTATTACAGTTGCAGAACGCAAAATGAGTTACATCAAAACTTGTAGATTGTGGAAACAGGCTTTCAAAAAATGTCAGCACTGTTTTGCTAAGGATTGCATTGTTGATGGACTCTACTTATTTACTACCAAAGATCATTTCACTTTCTCCAGGAATTTAAACATAACCTCTCTTGACCATAATAAAAATAATGATAATTTTGGTTCCTGCGTAATCGCAGCGGAACAGCTATAAAAAATTCAATCATGATGGTGGTCAAAAACTGAAGCTATTATTACAGTTGCAGAACGCAAAATGAGTTACATCAAAACTTGTAGATTGTGGAAACAGGCTTTCAAAAAATGTCAGCACTGTTTTGCTAAGGATTGCATTTTTGATGGACTCTACTTAATTACTACCAAAGATCATTTCACTTTCTCCAGGAATTTAAACATAACCTCTCTTGACCATAATAATAATAATAATAATAATAATAATAATAATAATAATAATAATAATAATAATAATAATAATAATAATAATAATAATAATAATAATAATAATAATAATAATAATAATAATAATAATAATAATTTTGGTTCCTGCGTAATCGCAGCGGAACAGCATTAGGCCTACAGTAGCCTGTTTTCAGCTGCCCTTTTTCTTATTATTCCCCACATTTCAGACTGTTCTTTTTATGAGCATCATTGCTCTTTTTTTGGTGACTATAGCCACTTTTTTTGTGTCTGAAACTTTCACGTGGTACCATCATTGCAGCCAACATTGGTCAGGCTATGGTCAACCTGAAGCTATGGTTAAGTAAGAGCTCATCCTCACACAGACAGCTTCACGGAGGCAGGGGATTGAACTTTCAATCATTGGCGTGTGAATCACACACCTTACTTCTCGGCCATCACGCCACCATGTTACTGTCAAAAAAGTCAATCAAATCACAGCTGATTTTGGCAAAAATCTAAACTTTATTTTTGCAAACTCTTTTTACATAAATTGGGACTATCTTAATGTTGTAAGAAACGATATTAAGAACTCTCACAGACGTTTGAGTTTCTTTCTGATACAACATTTGTCTGCTGTTTTGTTTTTATGAATAGCTTTTAGTTCAAATGGATAGCTTTTATTTTAGATACAACATTTGTCTGCTTTTTTCTTTTTGTGGATAGCTTTTAGTTCAAATCAAAAGTTGGACTGTTCATTTTTAATTTCTATTTAAAGAATTAAGTGCTTTTAATAGATAATTTTTGCTTCATTTTCAAATTGAAGCAATGATATTCCCAAGCACTTGCAATCTTTGCTCTTACAATTCTGTTTACTCCGATTATCATTTTTTTCGATTCTCACTGTGGTTTCATCGGGCCGCATAAAAAAGAGTTCTGGAGGGGGGTGTGTGGAGGGTTAAACTCTTATGATTAAAAACCGCCCTTAACACCTCAAAATTTTCTTCTCGAAACAATTTTGGCGAACTACAATTTTAGTGATCGGTTAAACATAAGGCTCTAAAAGTCCATGCCCTCCAGGTATTACCTATACCGTTTTTGAGGACGAAAAGGGAAATGGTTCAGAGGAAAATTGGGTCAGATGAAATTTTGCTGTAAAAGAACAACAGAACTAATATAATTGCTGCAAACTTCGTTTGAGAGCAATTAAAACACATCTCAAAACATTCTTTTAAAATTCAATAAATTTTTTTGATAAATCTTTTTCCGTTCTTTTTACTCAGGGTTTTGAAGCAAAATCAGTGAGCAGAAGATCAAAATTAAGCTTTCAATTGTTCAACAAAATGGGATTTGTAGGTAAGTTTAGTAAAATTTACTAAAATTACTCGCGACAACTGATGAGATTATCTCGTAAATAAGTATTATAACAACTTCACGTTAAAGTTCAAAATTTCATTAAACAAAAATAGCTTCTAAATTACAAAATGCAAGTAGAAAAGATTCATAAACAGCTTCAAAGGAACTGAAACGATATAATGTTAGTTTAACTCAAATTTGTATTAAAGCTCCAGAAAAACTCCGAGGCAACTTTTCTTCATCAAAAATGAAATACTTCAAAACAAAACTTAAGTCAGTTCACCCTAAAGACATCGGTTTCAGCAGGTAACTAATAAAGAGTGCAATCTATCTTTTTCGTGAAATTAAGTTTACATAATATAATGTTTGCAATATGTAAACACTTATTTCTTTTTTAATTACAACAAGTTATATAGTTAACTAATCATATTGCAATAACTTATTTTCAACAAATGTTTCCAATAAAACACAATATCAGCAGAAACAAAATTACTAAGGGCGTAATACTTTTTTTTAGTTTTCTAGTTTGTCTGAGGTTTTTTTCAAATGATTGTCTTGATCAAAATATTAACAGCAGAAAATACAATTTAACAGCATTAGTAGCATAGCAACATTTTTAATCATGTGAGACCTGTTGATGAGTCTATCAATTTCATATCCAGGCAATGCATAATCTGATAAATGAAGAATTTTTTGCTCAGGCGACAAAATATTGCTTCTAAATATTGGATAGATAGCAAGTCACCTTTTTTGTTGCAGTATGTAATCAAATATGAGAAAATGATAAAATTAAAATATCGAAGTAATGAGTTTTCGAAATCGAAGAGAATAATTGACGAAACACATAATACAGAAAAAATGACAGACGTTTATAATGAAAAATATTTTAAATAAACAGGCGAAAAGCTCAATACGGCGATCAGAACACCGTTGTAAGCATCAATCTAATATTTTCGCCACAATATCGGAATTTTAGCACCTTGAAATAGCTCTATGTTAAATATAGTTGAACGCGTCACATAAAATTTGCGACGGAATGAGCAAGGTTGATAACAGGTCATTATTCGAGTCAATTATCGAACGAATTACCAGAAATTGAGACCTAACTGTACTCATTAATGAAGCAATGAGACCTGTTCGACATATCAGCCAAGCAATAGCGTTAGTACATTGGACATCAACTGGAGTGAAATAGACAAAAATTGACTCTAGTAAGTACGATTTGAAACGTACAAAAGAGTGATTTTAGGTAGAATATGTGGACAATGATCAGTGAGTCAAAAGTATGATCAAGTCACCCCAGGCCGAGGTCCCAGACCGATATGGCCCCTGATAACACCGTCCCAGACCAGAACCTGACAGATCTAAAAGTGATTTTCCAGTTCGTTCTAAATCTTATGGTAGATGCATTGCACGTGTACGATTTACACTAGAAATTAATGCTTGTGCTTCTTTCATGACATGAAGATACCAAGTCATGGATTAACCCTAGTTTCCAATTTTCTCTTTGGAATTTGTTTCAAAAGTGGGAATTTTGAGCAAAAGTGAAATCTGGGACCGCTCACCAATACTTACCAAGGATGTAATCATTTTTCATTAATGTCCAAAAGTGACAAATTTCAATAAATTTAGCGTTTTGAGGAAACGCGTAGCAACACTTCATAAGCATTTTTCATTGTGTATTCTTTTTCCACGTTGATAATTAGTCACCCAAAACGTGGAATGAACTAACTATTAATGCGTAAAAAGGATTATATTTGATTAACAGAATTCAAAATGAACGTAAACCAATTCCAGGATTTTGAGCATGCAATTGGCGTATAACTTTATTGCCCGAATGTTATTAGTAATTAATGAGACGAAACTCTAAGACTTAAAAGTTCTTGTGGACAGTTACATGGGTAATTTCAAAACCAATTGATTGTCTTCTTAACCTAAGATTAGTACCCAAAGGGCAACATTGTGTTGTTCCGACCAACTTGGGGGGGGGGGATATATACTCAAATGGATTTTTTTCAGTCATTTATGGCCAACGATATGTTCATCGTAGAGGGTTGTGATTGGTAGCATTAGAAAGCCCATCCAGCGTAAAACAAATAATTGAAAATATTTTTTGAATTTCTTTTTTACAACAGAGTTATAAAGGTTTGGATTTTTGTGAGCAATTGGCTGATTTTCGTTGATTTTCGTTGTTTCATACTTTCCGTATTTTTAGGCAATTTTCTGACAATCTTCAGGAAAAATCTGTTAAAACTGTTAAAGATAGTGTTCCTGGTTTTACTTATAAGGATAGTATTGTCTCTCTGACTGTAATACTTCAGGTTTTAACAAAGTTTTTTGATTTTTGGAAGTTTTCACGTCTTGGATGTGGGTTTTTGGTGCTTTCACATTTTCTACAGGTCAAATATCACATTACTCACGTTTAAAACAACAGCGCAACTGAATTATCAGTTTTTTTCAGTGAATAGATTATGGTTTTAAAGTCTTCGACACAGTCTTCTACCAGAAATTTATGGAATTTTTTTTATTATTGTCTTTACTTGCTGTTCTTTTTATAGTTATCTCAAAAACTTGGGATAATTGCTAGTCTTAGCCGCTTCCTAAGGATGAATGAATTATTTATATTTACTGCTTTCAGTTGATAGCTACAATTTTTTTAATGATCTTGAAATCAAATTTCTTCCAAAACTTCGCACTCTGCTGTTTTTTCATCTAATTCTTACCTATACTAACTATTTGCTTATTGTTTGAACAGCTTCGACTATAGAGTTTTTTTACAAAAAATTAATTTAACTTTCGATTTTTTTCTGTATTTATTGTTGTTTGGTAGAAGTAGAACATAATCTGAACAATGACAGATCTCAATGGATTTCCCCCGGAGAATTAGTTGAACCTCTTTAATGATTTGATCTGATATCTAATGGCTTTCAATATTTGAAATTCATTAATTTCACAAAGTTTAGGCTTATTTCTCTTTTTTGCAGTTTGTGTTGTTTTTTGTCTGCTTGTTATCGGGTCTCATTAAAAGCTGGTGAGGTACAAATAAGTTCGTTTAATTAAGGTTTTACTTGAAGCTATTTTTACTTTCATATCAAGTAACTTTTCTCAACAAATAGACATTTAGATTTCGGGTAAATAATGTTTGTTGTTGCTGTTTGAAATTGTTTTTTGCCTTAACCCGTAATCTTAAAAATGACCTCTATTGTGCATTATTTATTTAACTGAGTGATGCAAGCAGTTTTTTTTAAATCTTGCACCAATTTTTTTGAGCAATTTTTGACTATTTGAAAGTTTTCTATCTATCGTCATTTGATAGTCAATTAAGGCAAAAATGTAGATGATCGGGATCGGAACATTATGTGCACATTACCGAGCCCCCTTGTCTGATTTAAATCCCAGTAAAATTTTCAATCAGACATTCTGGTCAATGGAGCACTTTATTGGTTTTTCAAATAAAAAAATACTTTAAGGCTTGAGATGAATCAGTAATGGTTGTTGCGTTTGCACTGGAAGAGGAGTGATTCTGAAGAACAAAAACTAAAAATGTGAAAATCTGCAATATAATAGCAATTTTAGATAAGAAATAATTGCGGAGACAATGTGTTTGAAAAACAAAAAGGTGATATAAGAATTGAAATATGAAATAACCTTGAAAATGGTCAAATGAGATTGAACAATTCCAAAAATGAGTTTAACAGCCAATTTTCTCTGGACTATCTCCACAGTTCGATATCTACTGTTGACTCATCGACAAAAAAAGCGGGAGAAGAAGATCAGAGCTATAAAAAAATGAAATATGAGACATCGAGCATATTTGATTGGAAAATTTAGTATATCACAAACATCCCAGACAACTTCTGATGAACGTTTCAAATGGCTAATTGTTGAAGTTATTGCTTCATGTTTGCGACAATTAAGTTCGTAATACAAAGCTGATAAAAGGACCTTCCGCTGAAAATTGATATAATCAAGCATAGTTATACTTATAGCCTCACCGGTTGAAAAGAAATGCCACCTAACGTGAAAGACTTTGCGTTAAAGAATAATTCGCGATCGTTATTGAAAGCCAAAAGACGGAAAAACTGGATATTCTCTTCGCGTGGTGATCTTGAAATTGAAGTTGTTTGCCTGATGTAAACCTGGCTGAGATCAAAAACGCCAAATTTTGAGAACTTCTTTTTAGCCCAGTGTAATCTTTACAAGCACCAACTGTTAGATGAAACTGTGGCGGTCCTTTTGGTTTATTTCACATGAAAATAAAGAACGAAACTATCTATGTACACAATTGAAATCTTTCGAACAGCGATACTGTTTGAAGTTACTTTCTATTTTGATGAAAAAGTTAACTGCTATAATCAAAATTTAGAATCCACGTTCCCTGAAGTCAGAAAAACTAAATCAAGTGGCCTACGTCTTTTTTGCACCGAATATTTTCACTATGTAGCATTTGTCTGCACAAAAAAATTAGATTCTAAGAAGAATAATTCGCAAAATTACCCTCTTCAAAAGCTTAGCTCTGAGGAGATTTAAAGAGAAAAATCTTTTCTCAGATCACAGAAAAATCAGTTGATGTGTTGAACAACCTCCCATTTCAAAAAACAGACATAACTACAAAATTTCAAACTGGAAGGATATCAAAATAATTGCTTTATATCCAAAACGAATCTGTAAATGCGATCACCTTGAAGCCTTTCTGACACGCACATCAGCCTATTCACATGTTTTCAGAGTGCATTCATCTAGAACACAAACTCAGAACAGCAATGAAATGATTTGAGGCATTGATAAAACTATCTATCAAGTTTGATAGATATAGTTTTATGGCTGCCTCACACTTTTTTGTTGCTGTTCTGAGTTTGTGTTGTAGATGAATGCACTCTGAAGATATGTGAATAGGATCCCAAGTTGAGGTCCAGACCCCAATTGGTTTATGATCATACCCCATCGAGCGCACACCCGTGTGTTCCCAGACCGAAATTACAGGGTCTTGACGGACATTCGAGCGCACTGCAGTCTGGAAGATGGCCTGCAGATCGTCTTATCAGAGGTCAATTTGGTCTGATAAATCTGATCATAGGCGAATTCGAGCGCACTAGGGTCTGATCAGAGGCAACTTCGAGCGCAATTGGGTCTGATCATAACCTCTTTGTGCGCAATCTGGTCTGATCAGAGGCAACTTCGAGCGCAATTGGGTCTGATCATAACCTCTTCGAGCGCCATTGGTTCTTATCAAAAGCTCTTCGAGCGAACTGGGGTCTGATCAGAAATGTTTTTGAATTCAATTGGGTCTGATCAGGGACCACTTCGAGCGCCTTATTTTTTTTCATTTTTTGTTTTTTTTTGCTGAGAGATGTTGGCTCTGCCAAGAGGCAACAATAAAGCAGCGTTCTTATCAGAGACTCATCCAAAGTCCAATAGCTCTGATCAGAAAAAGGAGTCCAGCCGGTTCCCTTCAGAGGAAATTTTGATCAAATGGAGACCACAATGTTCCTTAAGGAAAATTGTCTAAACTCATCCATTGAGTCAAAAATATACACTAATCGGTACAACAAAAATTTGTTCTCAACAGCTGGGTTTCGTTTTCTTTGGCAATACTTTTACAATTGTATTTTTTTAGATGAAATAAATACTGCAAATATCACTTTTTATGAAATAAATATATTATAGCAAAAATAAGAGATTTGTTCATCAGTAAAATTTTTCTCTGATCAGAGTATTTTGAGTGCACTTGAGTCTGAGCAGAACCCGTTTCGAGCGCACTTCAGTCTGATCATAAATGGCTGCAAGCGCAACTGGGTCTCACCGTAAATGCTTTGAGCGCAACTGTGTCTAATCATAACCTCTTCGAGCGCACTTGAGTCTGATCATATTTTGATTATGGTCTGGGCAATGGTCTGAATATGAGTCTGGACCATGGTCTGAAGATAGTCTGATCAGAACGCTTTCGATCTGAAAAGTTTGATCAGAGACCCGTGGTGTCTGGAAAGTCTGATAATTTTGGTCTGGAAAGTCTGATCAGACACAAATTTGGGTCTGGACCTCAACCTGGGATGATTTTGATGCCCAAAAAGTGTCTTAGATTCAGTACACTTTTGTTTCGATTGGATTTACCAGCTTACATTCTGGTTAAAATCAAACATTAGCCACTATTAGAATGGTTTATTCCTTCAAGCTTTTTAAGTTTAATTATTTTTGAGTGAGTTCTGACCTTAAGAAGAAGTCAGAAATTACTCAATTTTTTTAGTACAGTCCGACCAACAGAAGAAAAAAAGGTTAATTATCTTTACTTTGTGAAAAAGAAGAGTATAAAGAAAAAAACATGTAGGATTAACATACAGGTACAAAAACAAAACAAAAAAGTTTTGGTAATTTTCTGAGAACAATGAGTCTCATTATCAAAACATTGACCCAAAAAGAAGAGACTGTACCCATTAGCGATGCACAAATTTGATATGCGGGGCCTGTTTGCAGCATCTCGGATAAATTTGAGAAATTTCTTGTCCCTCGCGAGACAAGCAGCAAGAGCCTGATTTCATGGCTGGGCTGAAAACTCGTTTAGGAAAACTTAGGTTTTAGTTCAATGAATGGACATTCAGGAACAACTGAAATACTGCGTCTTGAGTGAGAATAATTAACCCAAAATTTTATAAAAAATTTTTATTTTATATTAGGATAATCAGAGTACCTATGACGTACTACGTTGTTACCATATGAAATGTCCTGTTCCGTAGCTCTGACATCATCTACAGTGAAATTTTCGATATCTGTGTTCATATTGTTTATTGTGGATGAAAGAGTTGAGTTGTTTTGCACCTTAGCCTAGTTTAGATGTTGATAATAGAGTGCGTTTTACCCTTTGTGAACAAACTAATTCGATCGGATCAGATCTGGCTTGATTCCCGCACCTGGTCAAAAAATTTTGAGTGCTTGATTGTAAAATGAGTGCCCTAGGAAATTACAATAACCCAAAGGTACCTATAAGGGAGAAGTGGCATAATTTTTGCTCTATTCAACAATAGAGTTAACTGAGACCTTAATTTCAAGGTGAATGGAATTTTCCTCAGTAGTTTTTTGTTTTGTTTTGCGGTCGTAGAAAATAGCCGTCTCTTTTTTGCACTCCTATAATAAATAATTCGGTTTGCTGGCATTTCATGAAAATTTTAAGTTTCCTTAATATCCAGGCTTTATCATTTTAAACCAATTATTTTGAGGTTTTTTTGTAAAACAAAAAAAATGTTCTTAAAAAACCCATCCACTAACAAGGGAATCGGTAATGCAAAAAGAAAAAATAAAGTCACGAAAAAAAGGATTCTTTCATATCTAACAAATGCTAGCTTTTTACTAAGACAAAGTTTCATCTTCATTATGAACTTCTTCAAAAACTAATTAAAAATACTATTAGTTTTTTCAATTTTGTCATATTTAAAAAATGATAATACATTTTGAAATTCTTTCGCTAAAAAATTAAATGATGTGTACAAACGTCACCATTATAGTGAAGCAATATTCAGGCATCTCAAAAAAGCGTTTCAAATAATGTTCACATAGATATCGGTGTTTTCTTTCAATAAGTCAACACATTATGATAGAGGCAAATTGATAGATGTGCTGTTACAATGGCTGCATTCCACAAACTAATGAAAAATTTCTTCGATTGTTCTGAGAGATAGATGCCAACCAACAATTTCACGAGATAAACAAGTTGTTTTTTGATGTATTTCGTTTAGCTGCGTCAATATCTGGAGACATTCTAAATTTCCAGAAAAAAATCTACTCAGTTCAAAAGCTCCTTCGAAACTTGTCAAAAACTTCTTTGAACTGCTCTAGCCTTTGAACTACTACGATATAAAATTGAGGATGTTCATTTATCGCAGCTACTTTGCGGCTTGTCCCCGCACAGAAGGCCAACTTCGACGTTTTTTTCTGCAGTAATTTTGCCAGTTTATTTTCGTTTTAGCATTTTAAGACCTCCAATCTTTTTCTGACTAAGTGGTTAAGTGGTTGCCCGCTCATTTGCTTCCTCACTTATGGGGTCTGGTGGATATACCACGGATGGTGGAGGTCATTGAAGTGGTTAATCTAGTGGAATGTTTTTCTGGACTAGAAGTACCAACTTCATTGGAGTTTTCCAATTCTCCAAGATGAGTGGTGGGTTGATAGTCTGTTTTTAAAGAAGGCATCAAAGCTTATTGAAGTCTTTCGCACTCTGCGCCGTTTTATATCCAAACTGAATATGAGTAAAATTTTGCTGCAACGTCTAACCTTTGATTCTGATGGGAGTTTGCGCTCCAATTGCATTTCCAACTAATACTTTAATCTGATCAGTTTTATTAGTTGGGTTTTGCGAAGCGAAATGTTAAATTCTTTCAGGTTATCAAAGAGCGGCTCAAATGACAATTTACGAACTGATTTTCAGCAGCACAAAAAACAAAATGAAGTTGAACAAACTAAAATTGAAAAAAAAATCATACTTAGTCATGCAATAGCAATTCAAAACGGAATTATTTTATAGTATGGGAAGATTAATCCCCTGCAAATTTTAATCTTAATGAATGGACAGATTGGTCACTTGTCTAGGTGACACAACAAAACACGAAGTTAGAATGACTAACATATAAATTTGAGGATGTTCTTTTATCAAAACATAACAAAAATATAACAAAAACGAAGTGAGTAACAAAAAATTAAATATGAAGATTTGACTAATTAACTACTTATCCAATTAGCGAATCTCCCAAACTCCCAAAATAACCTAATGCACCATTTGGGATGTAATGCAATTTGTGGTTGAATCTGCTAAAAAAAATGCAAAAAAAAGATTTTTTTAATATACTTATTTGTCTAAATTTCGCCATTATGAAGTAAATTTTTGAATATAGACCGTACTGCATTCTTTGAATCAGCTTAATGCACTAAATAGACAACATATGATTCGACTCAGTGGGTTTATTTCTCGAGGGAGCTAGTTCATACGCATTGTAATGGCTATAGCTCAACCTCAGGGCTACATACATTATTAATGTAAAAATAGTTTTTTAGAACGGGGTTTTTGTGCTGAAAAGGAACGTGGGGCAGTGTTCAATTTGGGTTCAATTTTCTCAGGGGAGGAAACAGTTCCTCCAGTTGGGTTCATCTATGCGGGCGCGAGCTTTACGAGCATTTAATTTCTACACCCACAATGCACACTTATTTGTTCACACACTAACACACGCATGAACACATGAACGGCGGTAGAGGAAAAACTGAATGCTTGGACATGAGCTGGTTCTGTGTGATGGTCTCAATGACAACCAGTTTCATCGGGGGAGAATCTGGATATATTTTCATTCTGGATGCAGAGTTTCCTGTAAGAACCCATCATTCACAATTGTGTTCATAAACAGAACGAAAGGAGCAAAAATATCCTAATTTTTTCCTCGGCAGAATACTCGACCGAAAAGAAGAATGAATAATACCACACAGTTGTTACTGCCATCAAGATTTTATCAAACTCCGAGTTGTTGATTACATTCGAGAGGGCGACACAGCCATGTTGTATATAATGTTTTTAATCAACTCTCGTAACGATAACAACATTTGGCTTACTCATGTCACATTGCAACTGATTAGACTATCTTTTCCGCTTCTCTTCATCACCTTAATAGATGTTTCCTGATCAACATTCTCTTCCAAAGTCTCGAGTTTGTTCGCTGTATAGAGGACATTGTAATGGATCATGGTTTTATTAACAAAAATGCAAATAATTTTGATAATGTATTGAATCATGGATCGGATTTAATTTAGCAGCAGGATAGAAAGGAACATTGAGGTCGTTGGATTGATTAATGTTGATAACTCAAGAGGGTTTCGGCGGTGGATTCGTCTTGAAAAAAAGTGACCTGATAGACTTTATTTTTGCCAACAAGGGTTCATGAAACGGTTTGATCAAGACAATGAGAAGAATAGAGTTGACGAAGCCAAAACTCATTTTGAGCAGTCGCAAAATTGCCTCAATCGTGTAGTTTCGCTTCGAGCTGAGTAATAACCGTCTGACATTTGTTTGAGTTATAGTGTATGAAGGGTCCTGAAACAAGGTGTATTTCTCAACTTGTAACGGCTGCTCTCCTTGTGTTTCAAAAAGAAAGTTTTACACCGCCCAGTTCGTTCTGAGTGGTTACAAAATCTGTCCGGATACTTCGTTTATGCTGTTTTAACAGTATATTCGTTCTGCTGTACTTACCGTTGCATTAACTATTCTGTTCGTAATTATTGGCTAATCTTAGTTTTTTCAACTATCAATTTGAACTGGATTGCTACAGATCACACAATACGGGATCTCTTTATGTATACCAGTTCAATACGATAGAAAAAAAACAAATCGAAGACAAAGATATATGTCTAAGACCTGTTTGTGCAAAAATATTTAAATTTAAACTTAAGTTGGCTTTTGCTGTTTGTACTCACAAGTTGAGAATACCAGAAGTTGGGGTTGTAACAGTTGAATGTCAGCTCCAATAATTCGTAAATACAAGACACAGTAACAGAATTTACTGCTCAAGAATAATATTTTGAATACAAGACACAGTAACAAATTACTGCTCAGGAATATTTCTAGTTCAAGACACAGTAACACGTTATATACTGCTCAAGACAATTTGTTTTTGCAAAATTTTGCTGAGTTATACTTTAAGCCGTTTTCTGCGGCTGCTACGTTGCGTTCTGTGTGTTGCTTTTTGTTATTTCCCCCTTTTTCTCTTTTTTTTTCTCACGTGACAAACTGTAACTAGAACTAGAACTATAACTATAACTATTAAATGACTAGGACAACAGAAAAAGCTTTGTTTCTATTTTCCCGCCTACGAAAGCTTAGCGAGCTGAGCTCCAACATCGCCGGCCCTGTTTTCCTTCGTGAATCTTCGTCCTTTGATAGCACTTGAGCGAGCTTCACTACTGGTCTCTTGTAGTATCCCTCTTTCGTTCGGATTGTCGCTGATTGAATCACTCCGTCGGAACCTTCAAAGAATTCGGTTATTCGACCAGATCGTAACATCTACGTTTGTCACTGTCTTCCACTAACCACACAAGATCACCCTGCTGAAGACTTCTGTTCGTTGTGGTCTGCCATTTCTTTCGACTATTCAACGTTGGCAAGTACTCTTTGCAGAATCTGTCCCAGATGAGGTCTGCGTAAGCTTGCGTTTGTCGGAAGAGCTTTCTATGATCAACAAATTGCTCTGCACCTGATAGATACGGTAAACAAAGGTTCTTGTTGCCAAGTATAAAGTGGTTTGGAGTAATAGCTTCTAAATTGGTAGCATCAGAACTGACCTGAGTCAGCGGTCTAGCATTCAGCGTCTGTTCAACAAGACACATCGTGGTTGACAGAACATCTTCCGTGATTGATCGATTGCCCAGCACTGCATACATTGCCTTTTTGCAACTCCTAACCAGTCTTTCCCACACACCTCCAAAGTGTGGTGCTGCAGGTGGGTTGAACTTCCATCTGATACCTTATTGAATCAGATGTTCTTCAACTTGCCTCTTGTTCCATGCTGCTATATACTCTGCCAGTTCTTTTTCAGCTCCAACAAATTTTGTCCCGTTATCGCTAATCATTTTGACCGGTTTGCCTCTTCGTGCAATGAATCTCATAATTGCGTTCAGACAACTATCAGTGTTTAGTTTTGGTACAATCTCTATATGTGCCGCACGTACAGTAAGGCATGTGAACAGACAGCACCAACGCTTTTCGTTTCTTCGACAAATCTTTACTGTGAATGGGCCGAAATAGTCTACGCCTACATTCGCGAACACTGTTGATGCGACTGATCGTTCTTCAGGTAGATCTGCCATTAGTGGTGTCTTTGTTTGGGCTCTTCCCTTTCGACATCTAATACATTTGTTTTTGATCGATCTCAAAGCATTTCGTATGCCTAGGATCCAGAATTTCTGCTAAACTATGTTTCTGACATGTTCAGTACCTTCGTGATGACTATTCTTATGTTGATTTTGCAAAAATAATTTAACTACATGGTGCTTCCAATGTAACAGTATCGGATGCTTCGTTTCGAAGCTCAATTGACTTTTACCTATTCTGCCTTGGGCACGAATAAGTCCTTGCTGGTCTATGAATGGTGAAAACTGGAGGATTTTGCTGGTTTTTGGCATTTCCTTTTCAACCTTGAGAGATTTCATCTCTTCAGCAAACTGTTCTTGCTGCAGTAGTCTGAAGATGTTTGCTTGTGCACCCTCTCTTTCTTCAACACTTAGTGTTTTTGTTGCCGGTTTGTGTTTTCTAAACACGCGCTGTACGTATGCCATTGTATTTACAAGTCGATTGAAATCGCTGAATCGTTCCCACTGAATCATCAGCTTCTTCTCTTCAGCCTTTGCTGAGAAGACCATTTGGTCGTTTTGATCGTCTGAAACAAATGTTAAATTCACCTGTTCAGGCCATTCGTTCTCTCGTTCCTTCAACCAGGCCGGCCCAGTGAGCCATTCACTTCTCTTAAGTTCGTCAACATTGATCGCTCGTGTCCCGATATCAGCCTGATTGTTACTACCACTCACATGATTCCACTGTGAAACATTAGTTGTGTCCAAAATCTCTGCCACTCTGTTTGCAACAAAAACTTGTTGATTACGGTGGGAGCTATGAATCCATTGCAGAACAGTAGTGGAGTCTGACCAAAAGTTGCAACTGTGAATCTTCATTTCGTGTTCGTTCACTATCTGTTCTTTAAGTCTCACCGCCATCACTGCTGCTTGTGGTTCCAAGCGTGGTATGGAAAGGTGTCGCATCGGTGCAACTCTGCACTTTCCAATTACAAATGCTAAGTCTGCTGAGTATTCTTTGGGCTTTGAACGTAGATATGCCACAGCGCACATTGTGTCGTCAGATGCGTCGGCAAACAAATGAAGTTCCCATTTGTCCTTGGCTGTGCTGAAGTATCTTCTATCAATGCTGGTTTCTGCTACTTCTGGAAGCTGGTCTTTCCATTTCAGAAACTCCTCTTCTTCGTTAGGTTCCACTGAGTTGTCCCAATGTTGTCCATTTTCGGTGAAGATGCTCTTCAGGAGTCGTCTCATATGAACACTGTATGGTGCAAACAGTCCAAGAAGATCAAAAACTGAAGAAACTAGAGATAAGATCTTCCTTTGGGTGATTGGGGTCTCAATTTCTTTGCTTGTACCTCTACAAACCTGTAGACTATCATCGATTATCGTCCACTGAACCCCAAGCACAGATGAACCTTCCTTGCAGGGTTCTACTTCAACCTGCTTTGCGTTGCTGATTGATCCTAAGTCCTCTGGGATTGCGTTGGTTACCACGTCACTGTTGGTAATCCACTTCTTCAGTCCAAATCCATGTTTTGAGAGAAGAGATTGCACTTGTTTGAAAACCTTGATTGCTTCTTCAGGTGTTTCGACTGACTTGATGAAATCGTTCATATAGAAAATGTTTTGGATTCTTTTTGCTTCAATTGGGAACTCGTCCTCGTTATCGATGGCTACTCGCTTCAGAGCGTAGTTGACAAATGTTGGTGAACTCTTTGCTCCAAAAACATGACGTTGATACTCAAAAATTTGCACAGGTTCGTTCATTGTTGGTCGCCACAAGAATCTCAAGCAGCTTTTATCCCGTTCAGGAACTTGCACTTGCAGAAACATTGATTCAATATCTTCGGTTAGGGCAATTGGCCCTTCTCGAAATCTGAATATTGTTCCAATCAATCCGTGCAGTAGGCCGGGTCCGGCTAACAACTTGTCATTTAAGCATATATCTTTGTATTTTGCTGCAGCGTTGCAAACACGGAGAACTTTACCCGGTTTGTTGGGGTTTAGTCCTGGGTAGTGTGGCAAACATCATTCTTTTTCGAAAGTACCTTTAACTTCCGATTTACCAAGGATCTTCACAAATCCCTTTTCAACATCTGTATCAATTGACTGTTGATACAATTCTTTTAAATTTGGGTCTCGTTGGAATCTTCGTTCCAGTGAGTAAAGCTGACCAAGGGCCGAGCTGTAATGGTTTGGAGGATTGGGTTCTGGTTCATTCCAGAGCATGCCCACTTCGTACCGCTCGCCTGTAACCTTTGTAGTGCTCTCTAGAAGCTTCTGAGCTTGTTGCTCTTTCTTTGATTGACTTACAACATTTATTTTGGAAGCTTAAGTTTCTATGTCCCACCATGATTGGATATTTTCTGCCACTTTCACATCTTCTGTGAAGGCAAAATGACAAACATTTTGACTTTTCGTTCCTGTCATGGGACCACTGACTACCCATCCTAATTCTGTTAAGACGGCGACGGCTCACTTCGTGTTCCAATCTTAAAGTCCAATGGACGTTGAATTTCGTAGGCATCTTGTCCAAGTACGATGCCTACTTCCATCAGGTTGAATGTTCTGTTAGTGAGAACATTCAGGTATCTGAAGTTGTTCTTCAGTTCCTTGTAATTATATGTCCCTACGCGATTGATGGGTGTGCAAACGCTTCAATCGAATGCACCTTTGAATGCAGTCCCTTTATTGTGATAGGAACCTTATCGGTCCTCAAATCTTGCGTCCCATGTATGCCAGCTATGTTCAAGGTAACGTCCGTGCCTTTGGCTTGTAGTTGATCCTTGACACTTTGATCGATGAATCATACTGTTGGCCCACTATCGAGGAAAGCGTAGGTAATCAACCTGTTACCACCGCTCTGAACCGATAACGGTACTATTTGAAGAAAACTAGTAACTTGGTTACTCTGGTTGATTGTTGCTGCGCTTACATTAACTGCGTGACTACCCTCGTCCATTTGGTTTTCTGAGTGTAGCAGTCTGTTGTGCTTTTTGGTACATCCATTTATACCGCACGGGTGGACTTTAAAATCTTTGATTGCATGCCCTTTCCCCAGACACCCATAACCTAAGCGTTCTTTTCTCACTGCCGCATACCGATCGGAGACATTCATACTCTTAAATATTGATCAGTTCCATATTTTATGAGTGCCATCCGCTAGTGGACATTTGTTGTTTTGCATTTGCTTCGTTTCGTTCGCATTCGAACTCGCACTAATATTTGACGATTTTGAGAATCGTTTTTCCTTGTTAGCGTTTGGTCGATCATCTTCTTTTTGTTCGCTCTTAGTCGATGGCATTCCTTCAAGGACAAAAGCCACTCGAGCTAACCATTTTTCAAGGAGAGTGAGATCGGGTCTGTCTTCTTGACACTCGTCAACGAAGAAGAACCACTTTTCTCTCAATTTTGGAGGCAGTTTTTCAATTGCCATTTGCAGTGTTGAACTTGAACGCTGTTCGCCCTCAAAATGGTATTGCTTTAGTACATTAACTAGGTTGCTGATTGTTATTAAGGAAATAATTATAGCCGTTGAGTCGTGCATTCGAATTGGTTGATGTTTGCGCAATAAGTTCAGCTGAGCGTCGACAATTAGATAAGGTCGCCCAAATTTCCGTCCCAGGAGTTCCCACGCTTGAGCGTAGAACTCTCCCGAATAGCCCATTCCTGATATAGCTGACTTTGCTTTACTTGTCAACAAAGTTTTCAAGTGGCTCATTTTCTCTGAGTCGGGTAAATCGCGATAGTGAACCGTTGCTTTGAACATATTTGGCCACTCTAGGGGGTTTCCGTCGAAAGAACTCAACTTCAACTTAGGTAGCTGACTACTACTGCTTGGTTTATTGCGCTTAAACTTGTCTTGTTCCCAGGCTGCGCTGACACGCTCTCCACTTGGTGACCATGACTTAAGAACACATTCGCGAGTGAAGCTTACCCTGGGATAAATGTTGTCAATCCTGGTTTTCGCACGCTCGTAACTATAATCGTGCAAGTTGGAGAATTTATCCGAGTTTTCGAGCGAACCGGAAACATCTTTGTTCTTCGGTGTTTTCCAATTGAATGGTGATCGACTTCGAATATTAGCGGATGCACTTTCATCAGAATCTGATGCTCTTGCGTCAAGAGCTCCTTTCTCGTATTCCAGTTTCAGTGCACCTTTTTCTTCAAAAAGTTGCATCTCCATTTCAAGCTCTTTCCTTTTCAATCCGGATTCAATTTGCTTCAACCTCATTTTTGCTGCAAAGTCTTTCTCTAAAGCCGCAAGTTTTTCTGATTTTTTAGCTCGTTTATCAGAGGAGGCCTTTGAATCATTGTCCTTGTTTGGGTTTCCATTTTCAAGAGTTCGTTGAGAAACTCCTGCAACAGACAGTGAATTCTTAGCGGCAGTTGGTTCTGCATCGCTTGTCAATTGAAGTGTTTTATTCTGTTGATCCGTCATGTTTGTTTCTCCGTGGATGTATGGTAGCCACTCTGCGTTCAAATATTGAAAATATTTTTCTGTCTCGTCTTTGCGTTTTACAGAAATATCTGGGTCTCGGAGAGTCTCAGCTTTCTTATTCACGAGTTTTTTAACTTTGTCGTCCAATTGGAGTGTCTGTTGATAAAGAGTCTTGAGCTTGCTTGGTCGATATCGATTCTTAATGAGCTCATAACCTTATTTTTGTTTCTCAAACCAGTTGTTTCGCAAGCTGTTGATCTGTCGATCCAAAAGGCTTTTACTCTGTGACGAAGTCACTTCTTTTGTACTTCGGGACTGCAGCTTGAAACTCTACAGCTCCTTTGTTTGTTTGTTTTAATTGAGTTTTGCTTTTCAACGTTCCTATTTGCTTTGCCTAATTGGCTTGGCGTTGTTGAAGTGCTCGTTGGGTTTTGTTCTCGTTCGTCGATGACTTTGTCACTTCTACTGTTGGGTTGGACAGTAGTTTATTCCAATGTCCGGGTCGGCAGACCAAATGTAACGGCTGCTCTCCTTGTGTTTCACAAAAAAAGTTTTACAACGCCCCGTTCGTTCTGAGTGGTTAGAAAATCTGTCCGGATACTTCGTTTATGGAGTTTGCTGTTGTAACTGTATATCCGTTCTGCTGTACTTACCGTTGCATTAACTATTCTGTTCGTAATTATTGGCTAATCTTAGTTTTTTCAACTATCAATTTGAACTGGATTGCTACAGATCACACAATACGGGATCTCTTTATGTATACCAGTTCAATACGATAGAAAAAAAACAAATCGAAGACAAAGATATATGTCTAAGACCTGTTTGTGCAAAAATATTTAAATTTAAACTTAAGTTGGCTTTTGCTGTTTGTACTCACAAGTTGAGAATACCAGAAGTTGGGGTTGTAACAGTTGAATGTCAGCTCCAATAATTCGTAAATACAAGACACAGTAACAGAATTTACTGCTCAAGAATAATATTTTGAATACAAGACACAGTAACAAATTACTGCTCAGGAATATTTCTAGTTCAAGACACAGTAACACGTTATTTACTGCTCAAGACGATTTATTTTTGCAATATTTTGCTGAGTTATACTTTAAGCCCTTTTCTGCGGCTGCTACGTTGCGTACTGTGTGTGGCTTTTTGTTATTTCCCCCTTTTCTCTTTTTTTTCTCACGTGACAAACTGTAACTAGAACTAGAACTATAACTATAACTATTAAACGACTAGGACAACAGATACTGCTTTGTTTCTATTTTCCCGCCTATGCAAGCTTAGCGAGCTCAGCTCTAACACAACTTAATAAACTTCCACGCCAGTGGAGGTGTCAGCGCTGAGAAATTGGAAGAATTTCGGTTTTAACTGTTGATGGTCGATAATGGAGTGGCAAGAATGAACCAATAAAGACGGGAAATGTTACGTAAAGTCATCGCTAAGTTGGAGATTACTTTTTGCAAGATTTACTAATTTTTTCTGCACCTGACCTGTCATGAACAATTTATAATACCGCTATCTTCAAAGTTTTTGGCTCACTTGACCTCCGCAGTCAAAACAGGGCGTTTATCTTACAAGATCTTGCAATATGCTTGCAACAGTCTTGCAAGGCCACGCATCAACTTACAAAATTGTAAAGATTTTGGCAAGATCTTGCTAGATAACCGCACGATTTGCCAGACTCTTGCAAGATAACCCTCCGTCTTGTAAGACTTTTGCAAGATAACAGTCTAGCAAGAAGCGCCACATACACTCCTTAGTTGCCGCATGAGCCTCTGTGGCTTCTTTGAAAACTAAAGACTGGAATTCGACCTATTCTTTAGTTTCCAAAGAAAAGAAAGAGACCCTTAAATTGCTAAGGCTAGCACATAACAACAGGAACGTCAACAAAAGGCGCAACTTTTCAATTCCAGCTATGTTCTAACCTCAAAGAAGTGCCGTTCTGCAATTGAACGCTTTGTAAAAAGGACTGAAAAGCTAAGAAAAGAGATCGTTTACGATTCTCGTCATGTACACTTTAAATCAGTGAAAAGCGTTAGTTTGTCGGTACGAAAAACGTAAGATCATTTTTTCTGAAGGTCTTCGAGTTGTTTAACAGTGCATTTTTCATCAAATTTTAAGACGGTTATCTTGCAAGATCTTGCAACATTATCACAATACAAGCGTCCGCATCTTGCATCTTGCATGATAATTGTTATTTGCAGGAATCTTTCGAGATTTTTCAAGATAAACACTTTTTGCAAGAGCTTTGCAAGATCTGACAAGATAACATTTGGAGTTCGTCTAGGGCTCTCTTAAAAACTTGGCTTCATTGCGCGCCACCCGATATTTGCGGTGATTCGAGCAGTGAAAAATTGTAACGTTTAAGGCATTTATAGCTATGCAATTTTTGTATGACTTGCATTTCTTACTGGTTTACTTTTTTCACAACTTCTGTTGGCACTAGGGTTGTCTTTAAACTCTGCTTCGCTGTTGAAGAAAATATTTCACATCGCATTTCAATGCTAATAATGCAAATATTGCAATCAGATAGTTTAGCCTGATTAGGGTTGAACCCGAGTAATCTTGATACACGAATAACGTTTTTCACGGAACCTTATATGTTTCAAAAGACAAAAGAAGAAAATTGTCTCTTTGTTGCTCTTACGCATAAGTGTTGCATGCTGTAGCTTTATGGCGACTGCTTGAATGCAACTTTGAAATGTCTTCAATTTTGTAGAACATGTCAAACTTAAAGAGTTTTTATTGTATAAGGTCTGATCAAAGTTTTCCGATCTGATCGGAAAGGGTGCCACAAATTTGTGAATGTTTATCTTACTAGATCTTGTTGCGATTCTCATTGGATCTTACGCGATAAATAGTTTTTGTCAGTTGGAATTTTATCGTGAATGATCTTATCCGACCCAATAACATTTTTTAACGTGTAAGACCTGATAAATTGTCTTGTCAAGCAAAGCTTAACCTTATAAGTAATTATGAGACGCTTTTGTAAGAAATTTGTAAGATCTTACAGGATAAAATTCTCAGATGTCTGGGCTTCAGATACAAAAACAGACTTGTGGTACAGTGAAACATCTATCTGCTATCATGAGGTCCGCTTTTGGTAGAGGCAGTGCAGCAGGGGATTTTTAAAGAAATTCTGTCGCTGGTGAGAAAATCAGAACCGACATCAACTCATTTCAGAGCACCTACTTCAAAGATTTACCACTTTCACCGCCTTCATCTGCAGCAGTTGTGAACGCTCTGCCCAGGTCAAGGTGTGCGTTATGCGTTAATGATCAGACCCATCGAGACTATGATAAGCCGTGATCAGACCCATGCTCACAATCAACAGCTATGATCAGTTTCTCCCTCATTTTTCTTACGCGCTGATGTTGTTTTGACGCTTTTTACCTCGTTGTTGTTGCCCATCCAGATGATAATTAGTCATGATCAGATTTAAACTCGTTTCAAAATACGTGCTCGTTTTTTGCTTGTTCATGTTTTCTTGAAGGAGCGAACTTCAACTAGTGTTCTTCCAAAGGACAGTCTAAAGATGACAAGGATACTCTATCCATCCGCAATGATACCATGAAACTCATTGGTGACAGATACCAGATGGGACTTCCATGGAAGAAAAACATCACACTCCCTAAAAACTACTTCATGGCCAAAGTTCAGGGGCACGATCTGCAACAGAGGTTAGGGAGGGACAAACATTTCAAAGAACGAGCTACGAGTAAACAATCAAAAAAGATTTGAATGAAAACTTCATCACAACTGCTTAGCCTAGTTGCAGACGCTCTTTTTGGTACCGTCCTCATCCCCCAGTGTTCAACAAACAGAAGCCAGAAAAAATCCGCAGAGTCACAAACGGTGCTTCAAAATATAAGGGCATCTCACTCAATGGTGCATTGCTGGCAGGGCCTGATCTACTTTGCAACCTGCATGGCCTTCTTCGCCGCTTCAAACAGTACTCAGTAGAAGTCACAGTGGACATCGAGGCAATGTTCAAGCGGAGTGGCATCGAACTACAAGACCAGGACGGTCAACGTTTTCTGTGGACATAGGATAGCAATAGGAAGACCTTCAAATACAATCGACTCATTTTTGGAGCCAAGTGATCACCGTCTGGTGCGATCTTTGTTCTGCAGAAGTGTGCAAAAGACCAAAAACAAGAACATCCAGAGGCGTACACTTTAATTATGCAGCAGTTCTACATGGATGGTTTCATGTAAATCAACTTTTCTAAAGACGAGGCCCGCAGAGTTGCAGAGGAGACTAAAACTGTTCTGAAGACAGGAGGATTCAATTTGACAAAGTTTCTAAGCAACAAACCAACCACATTAGAAAACCTACTGGAAGAAGACAAGGCGGAAAAGAAACCCAAAAGAATTCTTGGTCAGACGTGCGATCTTAAGACGGAAAATCTGATGTTTGCAAAACCAAAGCTTCTCTACACAGGACAGTAACTGACTCAAAGAAAAGTGCGATCAATGGCAGTTTCTCTATTCGACCGGGGTGGACTGATTTCACCGTTTGCCATCAGAATTAGATTCATTAACCAGAAAATCATTCAAAAGGGAAGAAACTAGGATCAACTGGTGTCAGAATGTCACCGACAAGAACTACAAAAGTGTATGGAGGATTTCGACAGCATGTTTTCATTCCAAAATCCTAGATGCCTGATCCCCGAAACCAATCGAACTCATCAACTTCTTACGTTAACTGATGAATCAATGGCTGCAATTGCTCCCATAGTGTATGCGAGGACAACCAACGCCGATGGATGTTCCACATTCCAATATGTGATCAGCAAAACAAAAGTGGCATCGATCAAGCAGCTGAGCCTTCCAAAACTAAAAGTGGAAGTGGTAATTTGGAGCAGAGATTTGAACCTGGAACAATGCTACACATGGGTGGATCTGATCCAAGCAGAGACAAAGGATCTACATTGCCTACAGGTTGACCAAAATTCTGGAGAATTCCAACCCCTATAATTGGAGTCAAATCTCTGGAAAGATGAATCCCGCTGATCACGCACAAGGGGCTTCACCCCATAAGAAACACTAAAGCTGTGGCTTGAACCACCGACTTTTTGAGCTCACCTCATGATTCCTGGAATTTCTCCGAGAACAGTGATCCCCATATATGTGCTACACAAGCGACACAATTTCAGACGCCTGTCATTGAGGTTTAAAAAAACTTCAACATGAATTCGACTGCTCAACGCTACTAGAATAGTGATCCAGGCAATAGGACGATTCAAGGCAAAACTATGAACGAGAAGACAAAACGATTCACCTGAGACCTCCAACACTGACAATTTTGAATCAGATGGGAACAGGGCAAGAAACAACCTCATCACGATGTCCCAAAACGAATTTTTTCACTGTTGAAGGGACGCAATCTCAAGAAAGGAGACAAGCTGTTGTCCTTCACTCTTTTTCTAGATGACGGCGGACTCTTGTGCTTAGTGGAGCACTCAACAAAGCACCTCTAACCTACAGTGCAAAATATCCCATCGTTCTCCATAGCAGTAGCAGAATTGCAGGAATGTTGATTGAAAAGGCGCACAATGACTGAGGCCAAGGTGTGGAACATGCGAAGGCTCACCTACAACAAACTTTCCTGATGATTGGATAGAGAAAAGTGTTGAAAAATCTGGGGAAAAACTGTTTCATTTGCAGACGATGGAGGGAAGACATTGTGAGTCCGAAAATGACTGATCTACCTGAATTCAGATTTCCAGATGGAAACAAGCAAAATGTTTTCGTCAATACAAGAATGGACATGTTTGGACCTTTCTACATTGAGGACAAGACAGAGGGCATTCAGATGCACTATGCTTGATAGTTCACATGCCTCGTCGCAAAAGTTGATCACCTAGAAGTATGCCATGACCTCTCAACTGATTGTTTTCTGATGGCCATCCGCAGATTGGTTTCACAACGTGGATAGCCTGCTTGCATTCTGAGTGACAATGGCAAAAACTTCATTGGAGTCAACCATCCAATGAAATTAAAATTCCAGAGAAACCACCAGCCAGACAACGATAACATTAGACTGCAATTGGCTAAACAGAACAATCAGTGGGCTTTGAACACTACATTAGCACCAAACTTCGGAGGAGTATGGGAGAAGCTGATACAGACTGAAAAGGTGAGTCTGCTAAAGATGCTGGGCAGTCGGAAACTAACACTCTCAGTTTTCCAGACAGTTGTTGCAGTGGCAGAGGCAAGTTTGAACTCCAGGCCATTAACTCATGTCGGCTTCAACATCTCAGATGAGGGACCACTTACGCCTAATCACTTCCTGCTTTGCAGAGCTCACATTTGTTTAAAACCTCTGGTGGACATCAACCACAGATTCCCCGCTAAGAACTTCAAGTTGACGCAGACTTTTCTTGATCACAACTGGAGCAGACTGCTGA
>NC_134481.1:23523502-23530193 GCF_964194025.1 Convolutriloba macropyga
CGCGGAAAAACATTAAAAATTGCTCTGTTGCTCATATTTAGTTCTCGACTTTTAAATATTCAAAAATGATGGTAGTGGAAACTTTACCAACTGAAATTGCATATTCGCGCTTCCTATTTCCCACTAAGCAAAAGTTTTTGCATGGGCAATTTGTGTTGAGCGTAGTTGGCATTGGTCAAAAAATGACGACAAAAACTCCTCATCATCCCGTGCTTAACCCTCAAAAACAAAAAAAGTGCACAGAGCCTGCAATGCAGGTAACACAATTCACTGTATAGCTTCTAACAATGAGCTATTGATAGGTTGCATAGCCCCTATGGAAATACTTTTGATTGAGGGAACAAGGAGTCCTCAGACTGTAGACATTGATTCTGAAATGCTCAGTTACAAACACGGACAATTCCGTTTGAACGAGTGCAAACAGTTTCCGTGTGAATCGTACCAAAACAATAAAAACTCATTATACAAATGTAAAACTAAATAATTACGGGGCACAAAAAATTTTTCCCAAATGATTTTGTGATCTCTATTAGAACTTTCTACGTGAATGCTAACCTATTCAATAGAAGCTTTCGTTATCTTACAGTACATAACGCGTCCACTCAACGGGAAACGTTCGGAGTTTAATAGTTGATAAGCAACTCGATAGCCTTCTAATGTTTTAGTTTCCAGCAAAGTGGTGCTGAGATGTAAGCCAAACTTCCTCATTTTTATAGTTCGGTTGAAGCTGCTTTTGAACGGAAACAATTCAGGCTTGAAGAGGTTTATAGAAGATTATCATCACACTGAAAAAAAGCACAATTGCTTGAGTATAAATACCCAGGTTTAGGTCCAGACCCAATTGAGCTATGATCAGACTATGCAGACTGAAATGACCTCTGATCAGACTTTCCAGACCGAAGTTACCTCTGATCAGACCTTCCAGACCAAAATGATCTCTGATCAGACTTTCCAGACCAAAATGTCCTCTGATCAGACGGAACCCAGACAAATGTCCAGACTATAGTGCGCTTATGATCAGACCCAAATTCAGACCATTGTCCAGACTATAAACAGACTATGATCAGATCATTTTCAGACCATGGTCAAGACTCAACTTCAGACCATTGCCCAGACCTTGACTATAAACAGACTATGATCAGACTCAAGTGCGCTCAAAATAGTCTGATAAGAGAAAGATTTTAATTATGAACAAATCTCTTAATTTTGCTATAATATATTCATTTCATAAAAACTGGTGTTTGCAGTATTAAAATCATCTAAGGAAAAGCCAATTCTGAAAATATTGGTAATGAAAACGAAATCTAACTGTTGAGAAAAAAATCATTTACCATACCCTTAGTTCATATTTCTTGCTCAATGGATGAACTTAGAGAGCTTTCCACAAGAAACGTCGTGGTCTTCAGTTAATCAAATTTTCCTCTTGAGGGGACCGGCATTTGCTATCAGCTGGCTGGACTCCTTGTTTCTGATCAGAGTCATCGATTTTAAGATGAGTCTCTGATCGGAACGCTGCTTTATTGTTGCCTCTTGGCAGAGCCAACATGCCTCAATAAAAAAACAAAAAAAATGAAAAAATAATGCACTCGAAATCAGACCTTGCAGGCCGAATTGACCTCTGATCAAACCGAACCCAGACCATGGTCCAGACTATAAAGACTGTGATCAGACCTTCCAGACCGAATTGACCTCTGATCAGACCGAAACCAGACCATGGTTCAGACTATTGTGCGCTCGAACAGCTTTCCAGACCCTGTAGTTTCGGTCTGGGAACACAGGGGTGTGCGCTCGATTGGGTCTGATCATAGCTCAATTTGGGTCTTGACCAAAACCTGGGTACTCGTCAAGTCGCTGTTTTACAAAAGTATGTTACGCACCTGTATTAAGATCAGGAAAAAATTCGACACGCTCAAATTTTGGTACATAGGCAGCTAGTTTTTGCATTTTACAATGTGCGAAAACAAGCGACAAGTGTAACTGACTCTAATGCTTTATCTCATTGCCGAATATAATCTAGTTTTTTGACTTTAGGGGGAGTAGTCTTCGACTTTTTCAGTGCTATTGTTGCAAGAAATCGCAGCCGGAATTAGCGACCATGGAAGCGTAATTTGGTTGGCGAATTTCGCATTATCGCAGAATATACGAAAAAGCAGCGCAATGTTGCCGACAACAGAAACACAACGTGCATCATTCTAACTCGTCTCAGCTTTGTTTGATCCCTTGGACTCTATGATCTGTTCACAATTGAAAAGGGAATTTTCTTTCGGGATATCTGGAAGAAAAGTCATCAAGAGAGGAGATAGAGTTTTTGACGGATTATAATGATTAATTTCAGGTAGTCAAAAAGTTTTCAATGCCGTGTTCTTGTTTTGGACAATATTTCTTGGCCTTTGAATGTATATATATTTATATATATATATATATATATATATATATATATATATATATATATAACCCTCAAAAACAGAAAAGTGCGCAGAGTCTGCAATGATGCTAACACGATTCACTGCATAGCTTTTAACAATGAGCTATTGATAGGTCGAATAGCCCCTATGGTAATACTTTTGATTGAGGGAACAAGGAATGCTCAGACTGCAGACATTGATTCTGAAAAGCTCAGTTACAAACACGAACGATTCCGTTTGAACGAGTGCAAACAGTTTCCGTGTGAATCGTACCAAAACAATAAAAATTCATTATACAAATGTAAAACTAAATAATTATGGGGCAAAAAATTTTTTTCCCAAATGATTTTGTGATCTCTATTAGAACTGTCTACGTGAATGCTAACCTATTCAATAGAAGCTTTCGTTATCTTACAGTATATAACGCGTCCACTCAACGGGAAACGTTCGGAGTTTAATAGTTGATAAGCAACTCGATAGCCTTCTAATGTTTTAGTTTCCAGCAAAGTGGTGCTGAGATGTAAGCCAAACTTCCTCATTTTTATAGTTCGGTTGAAGCTGCTTTTGAACGGAAACAATTCAGGCTTGAAGAGGTTTATAGAAGATTATCATCACACTGAAAAAAAGCACAATTGCTTGAGTATAAATACCCAGGTTTAGGTCCAGACCCAATTGAGCTTTGATCAGACTATGCAGACTGAAATGACCTCTGATCAGACTTTCCAGACCGAAGTTACCTCTGATCAGACCTTCCAGACCAAAATGATCTCTGATCAGACTTTCCAGACCAAAATGTCCTCTGATCAGACGGAACCCAGACAAATGTCCAGACTATAGTGCGATTATGATCAGACCCAAATTCAGACCATTGTCCAGACTATAAACAGACTATGATCAGATCATTTTCAGACCATGGTCAAGACTCAACTTCAGACCATTGCCCAGACCTTGACTATAAACAGACTATGATCAGACTCAAGTGCGCTCAAAATAGTCTGATAAGAGAAAGATTTTAATTATGAACAAATCTCTTAATTTTGCTATAATATATTCATTTCATAAAAACTGGTGTTTGCAGTATTAAAATCATCTAAGGAAAAGCCAATTCTGAAAATATTGGTAATGAAAACGAAATCTAACTGTTGAGAAAAAAATCATTTACCATACCCTTAGTTCATATTTCTTGCTCAATGGATGAACTTAGAGAGCTTTCCACAAGAAACGTCGTGGTCTTGAGTTAATCAAAATTTCCTCTTGAGGGGACCGGCATTTGCTATCAGCTGGCTGGACTCCTTGTTTCTGATCAGAGTCATCGATTTTAAGATGAGTCTCTGATCGGAACGCTGCTTTATTGTTGCCTCTTGGCAGAGCCAACATGCCTCAATAAAAAAACAAAAAAAATGAAAAAATAATGCACTCGAAATCAGACCTTGCAGGCCGAATTGACCTCTGATCAGACCGAACCCAGACCATGGTCCAGACCATAAACACTGTGATCAGACCTTCCAGACCGAATTGACCTCTGATCAGACCGAAACCAGACCATGGTTCAGACTACTGTGCGCTCGAACAGCTTTCCAGACCCTGTAGTTTCGGTCTGGGAACACAGGGGTGTGCGCTCGATTGGGTCTGATCATAGCTCAATTTGGGTCTTCACCAAAACCTGGGTACTCGTCAAGTCGCTGTTTTACAAAAGCACGTTACGCACCTGTATTAAGATCAGGAAAAAAATTCGACACGCTCAAATTTTGGTACATAGGCAGCTAGTTTTTGCATTTAACAATGTGCGAAAACAAGCGACAAGTGTAACTGACTCTAATGCTTTATCTCATTGCCGAATATAATCTAGTTTTTTGACTTTAGGGGGAGTAGTCTTCGATTTTTTCAGTGCTATTGTTGCAAGAAATCGCAGCCGGAATTAGCGACCATGGAAGCGTAATTTGGTTGGCGGATTTCGCATTATCGCAGAATATACGAAAAAGCAGCGCAATGTTGCCGACAACAGAAACACAACGTGCATCATTCTAACTCGTCTCAGCTTTGTTTGATCCCTTGGACTCTATGATCTGTTCACAATTGAAAAGGGAATTTTCTTTCGGGATATCTGGAAGAAAAGTCATCAAGAGAGGAGATAGAGTTTTTGACGGATTATAATGATTAATTTCAGGTAGTCAAAAAGTTTTCAATGCCGTGTTCTTGTTTTGGACAATATTTCTTGGCCTTTGAATGTATATATATATATATATATATAAATATATATATATATAACTCAAAAACAGAAAAGTGCGCAGAGTCTGCAATGAAGCTAACACGATTCACTGCATAGCTTTTAACAATGAGCTATTGATAGGTCGAATAGCCCCTATGGTAATACTTTTGATTGAGGGAACAAGGAATGCTCAGACTGCAGACATTGATTCTGAAAAGCTCAGTTACAAACACGAACGATTCCGTTTGAACGAGTGCAAACAGTTTCCGTGTGAATCGTACCAAAACAATAAAAATTCATTATACAAATGTAAAACTAAATATTTATGGGGCAAAAAATTTTTTTCCCAATTGATTTTGTGATCTCTATTAGAACTTTCTACGTGAATGCTAACCTATTCAATAGAAGCTTTCGTTATCTTACAGTATATAACGCGTCCACTCAACGGGAAACGTTCGGAGTTTAATAGTTGTTAAGCAACTCGATAGCCTTCTAATGTTTTAGTTTCCAGCAAAGTGGTGCTGAGATGTAAGCCAAACTTCCTCAATTTTATAGTTCGGTTGAAGCTGCTTTTGAACGGAAACAATTCAGGCTTGAAGAAGTTTATAGAAGATTATCATCACACTGAAAAAAAGCACAATTGCTTGAGTATAAATACCCAGGTTTAGGTCCAGACCCAATTGAGCTTTGATCAGACTATGCAGACTGAAATGACCTCTGATCAGACTTTCCAGACCGAAGTTACCTCTGATCAGACCTTCCAGACCAAAATGATCTCTGATCAGACTTTCCAGACCAAAATGTCCTCTGATCAGACGGAACCCAGACAAATGTCCAGACTATAGTGCGATTATGATCAGACCCAAATTCAGACCATTGTCCAGACTATAAACAGACTATGATCAGATCATTTTCAGACCATGGTCAAGACTCAACTTCAGACCATTGCCCAGACCTTGACTATAAACAGACTATGATCAGACTCAAGTGCGCTCAAAATAGTCTGATAAGAGAAAGATTTTAATTATGAACAAATCTCTTAATTTTGCTATAATATATTCATTTCATAAAAACTGGTGTTTGCAGTATTAAAATCATCTAAGGAAAAGCCAATTCTGAAAATATTGGTAATGAAAACGAAACCTAACTGTTGAGAAAAAAATCATTTACCATACCCTTAGTTCATATTTCTTGCTCAATGGATGAACTTAGAGAGCTTTCCACAAGAAACGTCGTGGTCTTCAGTTAATCAAATTTTCCTCTTGAGGGGACCGGCATTTGCTATCAGCTGGCTGGACTCCTTGTTTCTGATCAGAGTCATCGATTTTAAGATGAGTCTCTGATCGGAACGCTGCTTTATTGTTGCCCCTTGGCAGAGCCAACATGCCTCAATAAAAAAAAAACAAAAAAAAAATGAAAAAATAATGCACTCGAAATCAGACCTTGCAGGCCGAATTGACCTCTGATCAGACCGAAACCAGACCATGGTTCAGACTATTGTGCGCTCGAACAGCTTTCCAGACCCTGTAGTTTCGGTCTGGGAACACAGGGGTGTGCGCTCGATTGGGTCTGATCATAGCTCAATTTGGTTCTTGACCAAAACCTGGGTGCTCGTCAAGTCGCTGTTTTACAAAAGTATGTTACGCACCTGTATTAAGATCAGGAAAAAAATTCGACACGCTCAAATTTTGGTACATAGGCAGCTAGTTTTTGCATTTTACAATGTGCGAAAACAAGCGACAAGTGTAACTGACTCTAATGCTTTATCTCATTGCCGAATATAATCTAGTTTTTTGACTTTAGGGGGAGTAGTCTTCGATTTTTTCAGTGCTATTGTTGCAAGAAATCGCAGCCGGAATTAGCGACCATGGAAGCGTAATTTGGTTGGCGAATTTCGCATTATCGCAGAATATACGAAAAAGCAGCGCAATGTTGCCGACAACAGAAACACAACGTGCATCATTCTAACTCGTCTCAGCTTTGTTTGATCCCTTGGACTCTATGATCTGTTCACAATTGAAAAGGGAATTTTCTTTCGGGATATCTGGAAGAAAATTCATCAAGAGAGGAGATAGAG
>NC_134481.1:23530393-23619890 GCF_964194025.1 Convolutriloba macropyga
AATTAATATCGGATAGCAGCCTGCAACGAAATCATAAGAAATCATTATAATTTTGTTTTGATACGCGTTGGCTTAAAATACGAACTAAAATATTTTTTAATTTGTGTCAAAATCAAAATTACCTTGTGATTATAGAACTTTCGCAAAAGGCTGCCATGTATTGGTAATCGTGATCGCTCGGCCTGAACAAATGCAAATGAGTTCGTTAATATTCAATCATGCCAATAATGTAAAAACTGTCAGTTAGACAACCAAATTTGTTGGAATCCCATGTTTCCAGAACTTGGGAACTTGACAGAGCCGTAGTACGACAGCATTAAATAGTCTTCCAAGAAAAACGGTACAAAATCGTGATACCGTAACATTAAAATTTCAAGATGTCATAGTACGGCCGTACTAAAACTTTTAAGAAATTGCATTACTGCCATGCTAAGGGCGAACCAAGTTATGGAAAGAGTTTATTCTGAAAAAAAAAATCAGCCTGAAAACCGTGCGTGAGTTATCATTAAAAAAGTCTGAAAAATCTACAGAGAGAAATATTTGTTCAAAGTCTGATCTCTTATTTGAAATTTTGCTAGTGGTAAAATAATAGACTTTGAAACGAAACGTTGATGACTTTTAAATCCGCACAATGTTTTCAACCACTGCTTTTAGGTAGATAAGTTATGTAAACGATTTTTAAAACTATTAAGCTAGACAACTTGTTTGAAAATCTTAGCAGAGTAAAAAAAAACAAATTCAGTTCAAATCTTATCTTTACCCCCAGACGTCTTTTCAGCTGTAAATCGCCAATAAATGATTAGAGAAATGAACCGCATTTTGTATGATTTAGGTGCTAGCGGCACCAAGGGTAAAAATGATAAAAACTGATATATAAAATATATTCATACGGAACTTTTCATACTGCTTTTGGTGCCCCACAGTCATTTTTTGCAAAAATCGTCAATGAATCAATGACCAAAGCTCTTATTATATTTTTAAGGAACTTTCAGAGTTCTGTAAGAAAACGCCCCAGTTTGCTAGTCGTGTTAAGCAATCGTTTTTTTGTTACTTTGTGTTTCTGTAAAGCCTATTATTCACTATTATTTATTTTGTATTGCTTTGCAAAACTCTGCATCCACACATTTGCGCCCACATCAAAATAATTAATCCCACACAAATGATAAAAACGAGATTATTTAAATTTTTTGCAATATTTTACTGCCTTTTACTTCAAGCCAGGCCAACAAATTCTCGCAAAAAAAGGGTACGCTAGATGGCGTAACAGAAAACGTTCCAATGAAACAATAAAACCGAATTGATTTCTTAAAGCTATCAAAAGTATGGCTAGCCAAACGTAAATCCAAGAAAAAACAGTGGGAATATTGCGACAAATCTAAACTTATGATTTTTCTTCGAAGAAATAGTTTGTTTGCAAAATACAGCAAAAACGCAAAATTTTGTTCTGACAGCATAGCGACAAGAACAAATTTACCTCATGTTTTGCTAAGGGAATCTCAAAAGCTAGATTTCATCAAACACGAACATTCCTCAGGTCAAAATAATAAATAACGTCCCCTTTTCAAATCTCTCTAGTCTGAAGTAAAATTTTCCTTTTACATTGAATTTTTTGAATGGCAGTCAAAAACGTAAAATTTTCTCTTATCAATTATAAAACCTCTTATCAATTTTGCGAGTAGCCGATTATTAAAAAGATTAATTCGAAATATCAACTTCTTTCAATGGTTTTTAAACTACAGTTAGGCCTTTTCAATAATAGAGAAGACAATGTTAGTTTAAATTCCAGCATGCTTTTGTTCCAGGACGAAATTTTTTGATAATTTCTATCGCTTTTTAATCGCATAGTTTTGCTCATAAAGTTGGATCAGCAAAACTTACAGTCGCAGTTGACGAAAACTCCAAGGTGAAAAATGTTGGTGGTATAGGTTAGGTGACATTGATTAAGTTACTGAAAAAAATCAGTGGAGAAACTTAAAATAAATTTTGGATAATCACCGCCGGAGTCACCTGACCTTTCACAAAAGACAGATTTATAGACCAAAAGTTTGAGCACTGCAGATATCTGGCATTTTAAAAACAAATCAATGGTTTTACTGAGCGAACTCCCTAAAAAGAAAACCTTGGAAAAGAAAACCTTAAAAAACACAAAATCGGTCATAGCTGCACATGGTACTCTAGAAATTGCTTTTAATAAAAGTCCAGATAGCATTTAAGCTGCGGTACAGGTACTAGCCTCGAGCGTACAAAAACTTTTAAGATATTTGAAAACTATACAAGGTTGCTTCAGATAGAAAATGTGCAGAAAAACGGTTTTTCTTCGAATCTTAAATTAAATTATGAATTAAATTGTAATCATATTCTAAAGCTTCAGCTAATATTGCCCAGAATTTTTATTAGAAGAATTTTTTTGGCTTATGTTTGTTGCATCTGTTCATTTGGACAAACAATTTGAAAGCACCAGTTTCGTGGAAACCAGCGAAATTGCAAAAATAAATGAAAGATGACCACAGATCCAACACATAGTCCAGTAATCCGAAGCATCCAGTAAATATGAGATCAACTAAACTCTGCATAATGACCAAAAAATAATCCAGAGTTCGGAGTTCTTTCTTTTTGTAGACAGCCCACAGACATAGCAGATTAGAAATGATAACAGCGCAGAATTCAGGACCCTAGAACAGATAGCAAATTATCCTGATATTTTTTATTTCCTCGGTACAATTTTTTCTCGAAACACAGATTGCTCTTATTGTTGAAGTATCTGAAAAAGCAAAAAGATTTTTAAAATCTGCTAAAATTGTTTCAGTTTTAATTTTTTCATGTCATTTGATTGAAATCTTTAGAACTTCTATTCAAATTCAAAATTCTTGTCCTCTTAGTTTTTAATCTCAGGTTGTGCAGTACAATAGCAACTTTCTGAACAAATGAGCCAGGTCAAGAAAGTATATAGACAATTTAATTTAAATGTTTATGGACTAACGAAAAAACCGATCTCAGCCAATGATGACTCAATCGGAAAAATTGGCCAAAATACAAAGCATTGACCTGAATTTGACAAAATTTATGTGAAAAGTTGACTGGAAATAAAAGAAGTAGATCACACAAAATTTATTCAAACCCAATATTGACATAAACGAAGGAGTCGCATCGTTTGAATTCAATTTCTTGATTCATTGGAAATAGTTGAAACACCTTTGTATCTTTATTTTTTTTCTGGTTGAACTTCATTCAATTTATGTAATTTTTGGTATTTTTTCCTTGAACAGTTTTCTGTCCAGTTTTTGCATTTTTAGGCAGTCTCCAACAGTTCCGATCACTTTTTGTACTAATTGACTATTTTTGTCTCTCATTTTTAAAACATGGTTGTTTCTCGCATATTTTATTTTTAACCAATTTCTCGCAGTAAAATCTAAAATCTGATTACATATTTTGCCATATTACATAGTCTATCGAGTTTCAAAATGTAAAATAAATTGTGTCAGGGGGCAATGCTTCAGGAAAAAATTAAGCAAGGAGGCTTGATAATGTGCGCTTGCATATACTGATCGATTACTTTTTTGACAAAATTGTATATACTGTTCTAAAAATGACAAAATTGTATATACTGTTCTAAAAATTACAAAATTGTATATACTGTTCTAAAAATGACAAAATTGTATATACTGTTCTAAAAATGATAA
The DNA here is from genome assembly GCF_964194025.1 of Convolutriloba macropyga. NCBI lineage: Eukaryota > Metazoa > Xenacoelomorpha > Acoela > Convolutidae > Convolutriloba > Convolutriloba macropyga. The sequence goes on from NC_134481.1 coordinate 23,534,074, forward strand.
AATTGTATATACTGTTCTAAAAATGACAAAATTGTATATACTGTTCTAAAAATGACAAAATTGTATATACTGTTCTAAAAATGACAAAATTATATATACTGTTCTAAACTGTTTGGTGTAACTAGTGTTAAAAAGGCTTTAAGTTCAAACTACTAAAAAAATAAATAAATAATGCTTCATTAGAGGGTCGATGATACCTGCAATTAACGAAAAGAAACGAAAGAGAAGACAAACAACAAAAAACATAAAAAACACGCTTCAATTACAAACAAAACTCAATGTGTACGTTTTTTATAAGAAAACAGAAAAAAAGTCAAAATAGCATCATATCAAACACAAACTGAAAAACTAACCTGCCTTGCAACACAAAAAATGGGATGTCTTTATTGAGAATAATTATCAAGAATACAAAAATGAACAAAAGGAGCAAAAATTTAGTCATGAAAGTCAAGAAAATCATTAGCTATCAATTAAAATCACTAATCAACTAAATATGAGCCTCCATAGGAAGCCTCTGACCGAACTTATTAACTAAAATGACATAGGCAACCACAAAAGAACAAACACAGGCAAAATAAGAAACTTCAGTTAACTGAGCTTTCCGGTAAAACAATTTCGAAATCGTTGAAATCATAATCTATTCACTAAAATTCATATATTTAGCCAATATAGCCATTTGCATCTTCTTCCAACGTAATTAATGTAATAACTGACTGGTCATTAACCTGTAATTGACGGAATAATGTGACAAACCAGCAACAGGAAACAGTGAAGAATGAGTGCGACTTCTTTCTTTGGTGAGACTACGGTTGAAGGTGACAGAAGTAATTTATAAGAAAGGCATAGATTAAAAAACTGTTTTTTTTGTGAAAACAAATTTTCTACAACGTCATAACAACCATGATATTTCAAATAAAAAACTGAAAATGTTACTTGAAACTGCTGACAAAATATATTGAATTTGTCAACCCTGAGACTAAGTCAAAAAATAAAAACATAGCTGGCAGATTGCCAGAAAATAACCGCAACAGCTTCGTAGATCTGCAGTCTCAAAAAAGCAGAAGGAAAGACAGACCAAAAAAAATTCTTTTCATTGAAGGCTGATATGTTATATTTTGATTTAAAATCTGTACAAGTTTTTGCTGCCTCTGTTAGCTGCTCTCAAATAAACTTCATTTAGAGTGACACACACCCAGTTGACTTATCTCGCACGCTTTTCAGTTGAAATTGCATGAACGAAATAAGAAAACATAGCAGGACAAGTCCTGACCTACAATTCAAAGAATTTTCAAATCGCGACGACGAAATAAGAAAACATAGCAGGACAAGTCCTGACCTACAATTCAAAGAATTTTCATTGACTAAACAGAAAAACTAGACTCAGAATGGACTATGAGTGAATTGAGAAAACCATTTTAAAAAAATCAGATAAAAAAAATAAGAAAAAAAAACAGAAAATCGATGTCAAAAAGCCGCATGTGAACAAAAAAACCACTAGCGAGAAATTAATATTTAATTCAAACAAAAAATTAGGCCTAGAATCAGCTGTGAATGGATTGGGAAAACCATTTAGAAAAAAGCCGATCCAAAAAATCGAAAAAACAATAAAAATCAGAGTGAAATTGCCGCATGTGAACAAAAAACCACTACCGAGAAACCGAATTTTTGTTCAAACACCGTTTTCTCACTCTACTTTAAAATTAGAGCGAAAAAAATTCACGCCACAGAACCACTTGCTTTTTCTCTCCATTTCCTGTTTCGGCGTGACCAAAATCACTACTCCAAGTTGACTTCAAAAAACATGAGAATGTGTGAACAGATCTAAAAAAAAGACAGCGCCCCAATACAATTCAAATTCTTTGAGATGTAAAAAGCAAGAGAAGACCAGTAATAGCCCTAGCTATCGCTGTGCGGCTACTAATAAAAACTAACATAGGCAGAACTAAAAGTTTCAAACAATTCTACGCAAACCCTGTTGAAATCAATAACCGCGAGCTTTCCACTGAAATTAATGCATGCTCAATGTACTATATTTGCAGGTAAATTTATTCGGGAAACATATCAGATATGTTTTGAAATAAATCTGTCTTGAAAGTCTCGTCCGGACAGCACTCAATTATAAAGCAGAAAAAATTTAGATTTCAAATTTCTACGGTTCTAAAATTGTCCATGCTATTGCTGCTCGTCCATAAAAGCAGACAATTCTTCCAAATGTCAGCAAAAAAAGGTAATTTGGCAAAATGACTAATTCTCGATAATTGCTGAGGTATTTTATTGAAAAACGTTTAGATACCAACTGAGAGCATTAAACAATTTCAATAATACAGGCGAAACTTTAGAGCTCAATAAAAATTTACGAAAACACTTTGTCGGAGCCATAAAAACTAAGACCTTTGCTCACAAAACTTATTTACTCATGTGGCGTTGTGTGAACATGAATGGAATCCCTCAATAATTGAACCCCTACTTCAAAACAGATTTAGCTGCTTTTGGAATTTTAAATGCAAAAGGGCAGAGCCAAAAAAATCCTAATAATTTTTCATTGCAAAAATCAATGAGGAGACGGAAACTGGCTTTGGCATCGCTGAGCAGCTGTTAAAAAAGCGAAATCGTTCAATATATTTGCGTAATAGATATTTTGACAAAAAATAATTTTAATATATTAAAAATAAATGATTCATTTTTGATGAACATTGATTTAAATTAACGAAAGACCACCAAACTATTAAACACTTTTTAAGAACTGAAGTTAAAAAAGCCCTGATCTAAGTAAACAAACGTTGAGTCAGCAGTTTTTATGTCTGCAATGCCGATCAATATGAACAAAATGGCCTAAAGAAGCTTATTTGGTGTCATTTTTCAGTTAAGAAATGAAAAAAAAACTGAAGTTGGAGGCGAATAACTGCTACTAAGGGTACTCTCTATCCGTTTCCATTTTCGTCATGAACAACATTTTTGAATTATAGGTTTTTTTGAGCACACTTAGAAGTATTTTTACAATAATAATTGTTTGTATATCTTTAATTGTGTTGGGGAGGGGGGGGGGGTGTAGGGATAATTATGGTTCGGGAGAGTCTACAAAACAGGGCAGGAGATGGGGGGTTGTTGTTGAGCACTACTAACCATGAGCATCTCCGAGAAAAGCTTTATCAGAAGTGGCGACATGTAGTGCTTTGGAAATGGAAACCGATAATCTGGAATGAATTCTGTGACATTGGTCGAGGTGCTCGTGCGCGTTGTACTAAATTGCAGCCCGAATTTTGCTTTAGAACTTAATCCTTATTCAGATCTATTCCATCGATCTAAACCCCCACAGGCACTTAGTTTTTTCACACACAGTAAAATGATGTATACACAATGATACAAAACTTGATATAACTTGATAAGAATCATACTAAAGACCCAAAAAGTTGAGAGGGGCAATATTGACTCAAATTACACCGTCGAGCACATACACAAAGTAACTGCAAACTCTTTTCACGGGTATCTTTACAGAGCATTTTATAGAGGGTCTTTTGATTATGCCATTTCGGTCGCGGACAATTTTTTCTTGATCTCGAGCAGGAAAGGTGTTACACCACCAAGTATCACCAATTTTCAAGATCTTGCATATGCTCAAAGAACAAAGTCTGAACTAGTTTGTCCTACACACTAAATAAAGTAAAGGTATTTTTACCTTGACGGAGTTAAGGTAAATCGTTGATAAGGTAAAGTTAAGAAAAAAGTTTACCTTAACTTTACATTAACAGTTAAGGTAAAAATTTACGTTAACTCTGTTAAGGTAAAATTACCTTAAATTATTTTAACCTTCTTCTCTTACGTTCTGCAGTAAAACTACCACAAAATAGGTAATTTTAACTTAAATTGTTCTACCGTAATTTTTGCCCTTTTAAGGTAATTTTACCTTAAATTTTTCTAACTTAACCGGTTAAGATAGAATTGCCCTACCTGTACTCTACCTAAACTTCCCTTTACTTGCCTTAACTCCAGCAGTTTTCACCTCCACTATACTTGAACTTTACCTGAAAAAGTTAAGGTTTCACTACCTTAACAAAGACCTTAATTTTACCCTAACTTAAAATTACCTTAAATAATTACCCTAACTGTGGCAGTAAATTTACCCTAACTTTATCCTAACTCTCCTTAATTGTTTACCCTAATTTACCCTAAATTTGAGGTAAATTTCAGGTTTGGTTAAAGCAAAGTTAAGGGAATTGTTAAGGTAATTATTTAAGTTAATTTTAAAGCAAGTTAGAGTAAAGTTTATGGTTTTTTGAGGTAGTGAGGCCTTAACTTTTCAGGTAGAGTTCAGGTAAAGTTAGGGTTAAATAAGGTGAGTTAAGGAAAGGCAAATCTACCTTAACAGTTAAGGTAAGTTAGGATGCTTTTTAAGGTAAAATTACCTTAACTTTATTTAGTGTCTAACGAACAGCAAAATATAGCAAGACGTTGCATCTAATGTCCCACAAAAAGGTCCAACTTCAGAAGGTCATGACTGATGTGCAAATTAACAATTAATAATAATTGTGGTTTTACAGTAGTCGCAGTGGAACATCATTAAAGAAGAGGTGACCCAAATATCTATACTCATTATAAGCAATGTAGTGGTCTCGACTAACAACAGTTTTATTATTTTAGTAACTGAATTCAAAATGGCTAAAAGTACAAAAAACCACAGGTATTTATAGTCGCTATCATTTTGAAAAATTACAGAACCGTCTAGATTTAGATAAACTGATAATGGTTAATTTACACCCTAAGTATAAACAAGTTTTTCCTCTTTGCAGACATGGCAAGTATTAGTGCAGCCTTTTGCACTTAACACATTGTTCTCCTAACCTGAGAACGTGTCATTGGTATCTACAAGGAGGATCACCGAGTTGGTTTATGGTTTACAGGAAGGTCGAATTAATCGCTAAAACTTATGGTTTATGAACACTGATAAACTTGAGGTGAAAAACGAATTTGAAGAAACGATTCGATTCAATTTAGTAGCCATTATTCAATTAATTTACTTCATCAATATCAGGCAGGATACTTTTTTCATATCGAAGTTTTAACTTAAACTCTAAATACTAATCTTCGCGATATATCACAAGCATGATAAGGTATTCAAAACATCAACAGCCGAACACGGTGCATAAATTCTGGAGCGGCAGAATACTCTAACAGAGGCTATCATGATTTAGTTCAATTTTCACTCTTTTTTCTGGTACAATTTGTCATTGTAGGAGAAGTGTTTCACGTTTGTAAGTTTCAGCTGTCAACCGAAACAATGGCAATGGCAAGTTCGCCTGTTTTATCTTCCTTTGCCCTTCCACATTATTCTTAAAAAATAGGTTCTTCATTTTTGTGTGAGTGTTTATTTAAATGGCCATTTTGCTTGATAACCTTCAATGAAAACTGAATCATCAATGATAATCCGAAACCAATCTCCATAATTTATAAAATATACTGCAGATAAAACCCTCACAAAAAAATTCTCAAAAACCAGAGCTCAAAAGGATTTTTTTTTTCAAAACGGGTAATCGAACGGTGTGGAATAAACAATTTCGGCATAAGGTGTCAATGTTAAGGCCAGAAAAAAACTACGCTCATGACTAAGTTGCATTTTTTGTCTTCCTATATAAGCCTCTAGTTTTAGCAACTCTGATTACAAGAATTTGGTTCTTTTCCAATCATTTACATTGTTCATGCTAATATACGAACACAGGGCTATGAAATCAAAACATTTCATCAGGCTCATTTGACATTGTCCTCTAGAACACTGTCACGATCAGTTCATTGCGCTAAAATGACACTCAAATAAAAATATAATCAAAAAATTTTTGCCAGAGCTCATTATGATATATCTATGCTCACTGTTTTGCCCCCAATAAAATCAGTTGATAGCAGAAATTGTCTGGTAAAATTTTTTATGATTAGAATTTAGCCCGTATAAATTTCATTATCATTAAAGCCAAGGTCGTTAATATTTCATCTTGATCAGATATTAGCTTGTTCAATTTTAGATATGCCAGATTTGTTTGCTCTTTGGGTCCTAAGAAAATAAAATTTTAAATCAATCAAAAACTGTTATGATCACATTTTGGATAGCTACAGAACATCAATAATGAACAGGCTTCATCTCGCTGTCAGGTCATATCCTTGTGCGTGTAGTTTTGAATGCACTTTTTCCCGGATACATTTTTGACGGTTTGACCAAAAGTAATTTTCAACGGCGACCGCAAACTGAAGACTGCGATGCAAATGAAAACTGCTTTTGTTACAGAAAGAAAGTTAATCATGACTTGAAACAAAAAAAGTTGAGAACATTTGCGGTTCGTCATTGCGTTTATGGATCATGAGCTAGAAAACAGACCAAGATTTTGACTTTTCAAAACAAACTCCACGAAACCACGAAGTGGAATCCACATGTAATCCAAATGTAATTTCACATATAATCCACCATTATACAACGGGCGAAGAATTATAAACCCGTATTTCACTAATTTCTGGCTAAATCCAACAATATTCAATATCATGAGGACCCCCTCCCCCTGCTGAAGGGGCATAAAATTATGCCCCCCCCCCCCGATGTACGTGGTTTTTTTTCACATAGTAACGCGCTATATAACAACCCGGGTCGAGGTTTTGGCAAAAAATAATGTAAGATTAGCGGTGAAAAAAACTTTTTTCACCGCAAAGCGCCCGTATCTTTTAGCGTTGAATGCGCTGAAAGCGGTGAATTTTTTTAAGATTTGCGGTTTTTAGCGGTGAAAAATTTTTTTCACCGCATTCACCGGATTTCGTACAAACAGAAACACCCGTACACGGGTTCGAACCACTCACCTCCTGTGTGTCACCAACATCTTATTCCTCTGCGCCATCTGTCACTTAATTTATTCATAATTCTTGTGGATTTAAGATGAGCGTTTGAAGTTAGCGGTGAATATTTGTAAGGTTTGCAATTTAAGCGGTGCAAATATTTTTTCACCACATTCTGCATTCACTAATTTCTGGCTAAATCCAACAATATTCAATATTATGAGGACCCCCTCCCCCCTGCTGATAGCGCTGAAAGTTTTTTTCACATTATGCATTCACTAATTTCTGGCTAAATCCAACAATATTCAATATTATGAGGACCCCCTCCCACTCTGCTGATTGCGCTGAAAGTTTTTTTCACCGCAGACTGCTGGTAGCGGTGAAAAATTTTCTTTCGCCGCTTAAGCGGTGAAGAAAAATTCACCGCTTAAATATTTTTTGTCACCGCATTCATCGCATTGAGCGCAAATTTCACATGTTTACTCAAATTCACCGCAAATCTTACATCTTTTAGCAATGTTTAGCGGTATGACACCTCGACCCGGGAATTTATAGTTTGTAAGGGGGCATGAAGAATACTGGGGGGTGTCAAAATAGATCTTGTTCAGAAGCACCGGTTAAATTTTAAACTGCATGAACAATTTTTTTTACCGGGCCGTTTATATATAATAACCCACAATGACACCACCTGCCAATTTTTTCCGATTATTTTTTCAGCTTCTCCAGGGGGAAGTTAATACGAGATTTTGATGCTAAAAAGTAAGAAGATAGAATGGGCTGCTTCATGGTCGTAAATGAAGAGGAAGATGTAGTAGTGGATGTATTAGTCTCCGATGCTTCTACAGTTGTAGATTGGATATAGTCAAAAGAGAATAAAGATCCCATGAGTAGACAGTCCCACAACAAATCGGCAGCAATGCAACAGATCGTAATTTTTGAAATCTGAACCACTCAAAAATCGTAAAACAGCTCTGTAACCGTAAAGCAGTCTCTGTACCCTATTCCAGAAGACCGAACAAAAACGACAGTAGTATACAAAAACGACGTAAAGAAAGGAGGGTGTTGCCATTCGACTCTTAACCATAGGACAATGGGTAGTGGCGGTTAAGTGGGAATAGGATAGGTGGGATAAAATCCTTCCGCCTACTGTTTATTGCCGTTTGGATTGTTCTATTCCACCGCCCGCCCTATTTTTACTTCTTGTGGCTCGCCTTTGATTTTAACGCTACATGTAAAAAGTAGTCTTACTGCCCTAAAAGAGGGATGGGGTTATTATGTGATATTTAAACGTGTGATTAAGCAGTTTTGGTCAGCTGTCAGCAAAAAATGATCATCATTGGGAGAATACTTGCGGTGACTAAATGATAACTATAGCAACGGTTGATTTGAAAAGTCTTCACGAGATTTACAAAGGTTTGACAAAAGGTTATTCACAATATAGTCAACAATTTTTATATTTTTTTAACGACTTGTCTCTGCCTTGATCAAGATTTTGATTTGGATATTGCATTGAAGTTGGGACCGTATGGAGGTTTGATTGTACTGATAATCCTTCGTTAGACAAAAATTTCAAAATTTAAAAATATTGGGATTACATGCCATACTCCACGACGCTTCCGATTTTGTTTTTGAAATAAGTGAGAAGGGACCTGGTTATTCGTATGTTTTACCCTGTCCAGTCACAAAGGAGTATCTTGGCCGTGTGATGGGTACAGTTTTTTGCCTGTATGTTAATACGTTCAAAAATAATTTGTTCCGTTTGTTGGAATGTTAACACTACGACCAGTTGTTATTGACTTTGAGGTTTTTGTCAAAAAAATTCTGTTTTCATAATAAAAAAAACTGCTACTACATCTGAAAACTATACAGACACTGCCTCGTTCCAACCCCCAAACTCATTGAACTCCCTGTCATCAATAAAGTGAGCAATGATCTCATCAGTGGGTCTCAAAACTTCTTCATGGTTTAGCTTTGGAGAGTGGATATTACCCATACTCTTGGATGCATCCGATTGTTCAAACCAAAGTGTTCGAAGAATAGACATTTCATAAAGAGACGCCAGTTTGTGATTTGCATGCTCCGTCAATACTTAAAGTGCAGTTGTCTCTAAGTTTGACAGTTTAGAGTTGCATAACGTCTGAAAACCATTTGACTGTCACTTTTGTCAGAGAGGGGAAAATTGAATCTCGTGAACAAACTGTACTGAGGAAACAACAAATCAATTGATCGGGCGCTGAAATACATTTGTTTAAAAGGTACGTTTTGATATCAGAGTACTTTCGATTATTTCGTGTCTACACAAGCCAAAATGCAAAAATTGAAACTAGCCCCCTTTTCTGTGTCCAAGTGACCAGTGCCAACTCAGATCTCTCTGAACGATAAAATTTTCCAGAAAAAATTCGGCAAGTTGGGAACGAAGGAAACGTGGACTCAATCACCTACTATGACAATGCGCTGGGAATCAAAGCAATTTATACGGTTGTCTACATAAAAGAAGATATAGACTCTCAAATTAATACTTATGACTTATTTTCTGTTTATTTGAAGTTTTGTGCAATTGCAGTTACATAATGATTTTTTATGTTAAACGATTGTATGCATACTGCATTTATCATGATAAACATGTCAATCAATTAGATGCTGGTTGCGGTAAAACTATTTGGTTTTTGATGAAAACATCACTAGAGAAATTCATGGAAGTTTCGTAATTCACGAGTACCCAGATCAGATGTTGTGTACTTTACCCAAATTTGCGTCATATTGTTTCTTATTGCTATATCACTGATTAAACTACTTTTTTTAAACTTGATTGTGAAGAAGCAACGATTTGGTTTTCGCTTCATTTTTTGTACAGTGGGCCCTAACCAACCCAACGTTATGAATAAAATTTTTTCGACTAATGATCGTCTCTTCATGGCTGTCTGTGTTCCGTATTGTTGTGGGGAAAACGGGGCTTATTTTCATTCTGTTGCTGAATGACACCTTTTCAACCAATTTTTAAGCTAGTTTTTGCTTTTACCAGTATGATCAGCCTTAATGTCACTCTCTTGAGAAAAAACTGAAGACTCAATTTACAAAGTTTTCAAGTTTTGATCTAATATCAGACTTGAAAACTGTCTGTTGGTATTTGACGACTCTTGTGAAAAAATTTTCAATGATAAAGAATTCTCTAAATTAGCACCAGCAGCAGGACGTCATAAAAACTTAAATGTTGTTTACGTTAAGCAAAACCTTTTTCAACAAAGTTAATGGTCTAGAACTATTGGTCAAATTACAACCCACATCTTTTTATCCTAGCCATCCCGTGAAGTTCGACAGATTAGTTTATGTGGTAGACATCTTAATAATACTTGATTTTTGAAAGATATTTATGAGTTAGTGACAAAACAACCTTTTGGACACGTGTTGGTTGATTTGGATCCTAAAACGTTTGAAGCTTTACGTTACTCCTAAAACATTGTCCATAAAGGCCTTCTGTATTCAATATTCCACCGGCTAAGGCAGTTATGACAAATATAGCTGATGAGGGAGGAAGAAGTATGTACGTTGCGACGAATGCTAGAATTATCAGACTCAAAAATAAGGGAACTCATCAAGACAGCTCCAAAATGTTATACATTGTTTCTTTGTGAGTGTTTCTGAAAAGTTGAAAAGAGAAACATTCCCGCCAACAAATGTTTTCTAAAAAATCACAAAGAACAAATTCGGATTTATTTTGTCTGAAGAAACCAGCCTCATAGAAAAAAGACTAATTCTTATAAAAAGACGTGAGCTACTGAAATCTACTACTCTTTTGTGTTATCTTTACTTGAAATGAAAAAATGCAAACCGAACAACCTATACTATTTCCCAAGCGATTGTTTAACGCCAATCAAGCAGCGAAAAGTGGGATACTTGATAACGAAATATATCGAAAATATCGAAAAAAAAGCAGCTCAGTTATCTCTTTTTCAAAGACAGCCAATTACTGATACGGAAAAACCAGCACAAGAAAGGGAATTGTTGAACCCGTGAGAGACACTAACGAAATTACGGAAGTACTAAGGAACACCAGAACCATCCAGCGATAACAGTGAGGTTGAACCAATTGTGAAAAAAAATAAAAACTTTCTGACATTGAGACAATAATCTCCTACTTCGGAACAATGTAAAAATTAAAAATGCGCTTTCAGAAAAAATACCCGATATTGTGAAATCTGACCTTATAATCATAGAAGTAAACAACGTACTTCATATCGACCAAAAGCCACCAGAGGTGAAAGTTTCTAAGTTTTTGTATAAGTTGCAGGAACCCTAAAAAAATAAACATAAAAAATACTCAACAATTTTTTAGTGCTCTCGATGTATCCCCTCATTTAGTTGGAAACACTTATGACAAACAGATCCCGGAGTCTTCGTCCGAAATTGAACAAGAATTTTACAGAGCCGAGAAAAAGCCAGTAGCCGTAGCTCAAGACCAGTCCAAAAAAAGATAATGAAGAAACAACCGTCCCAACGTAAGACATTGAAGAGACCAGTCAGAAGAAATGGTCTTTTTTATGAATCAAAAAACATAGATAAACCTTATTTGAAAGGTCCAGTTCCCGATACAAGCGTAAAACGCTTACAGGCTCAGAGAAAACTACCTTTAGGCAAAGTACATTCCTTTTGTGAGACAGAGACTTCCTTTACAGCGTACGGGTTGATTCGATTAATATCTCCGTGGCTCAATGTTTTTGTGAAAGATTTTAATAAAATTTGGTAACTCGATTTGGCTCACGTTGACAAACTGTCAAAATATAATCGCAATGTTCAGTATCTCTTGGTTGCTGTGGACTGTTTGTCACTATAGTAGAAACAATGAAAACAAAATATGAAAAAGAAGCAATTAAAGCCTTCAAAAAAATGATCAAAATTAAACAACCAGAAAACGCGTGGGTAGACTATGGTAAAGATTTTCTTGGTGCGCTGAAAAAACTCTAACGGTATTCATTTGTATATCACGTTCAATAAAAAAGTCTGCATTTGCTGAGAGGATCATCAGACCGCCTTAAAAATAATTCATTGCTACCTTGAAGAAAAATGGACATACTCCTGCATTGACCAACTGAATAAATTTGAAGACACAATCAACTCACTTGTAAACCGAGCAACCAAACTTGCACCTAACAAAGTTACGAAAAAACGATGTGCCAAAAGTTGTTTCCTTAGCCGTTCAAACCATCGAAACTCAAAAACCCAAATTTTTTATTAGTGATTTTGTGAGAATTGATAAAAAAAAGACAAGGCTTTCAGGAAAAGTTACAAAAGGTGTTTCACAGATGAATTCAAACGAATTACAAGGAATACCAACTCTTAGTCCACAAACATACTCTTTAATAGACGCAGACAACGAAACAATTAAGCGAAAGTTTCATCAACCAGAATTACAGCTCGCTTGTCTTCCTCTTGATGAGAATACCACTTAAACGAATCGAAAATGAGTTTACAGTGCATGTCGTTTCATCAGCTTCAATGGAGAAGTTTGGCTCAACCACACTTGCATCTTTCCGCAATTTCTTCAACGATGAAATTCAACTTTCAGGTGACTGGAGGGTTGAATTAAGTGAGATAATTTTTCCAATAAAAATTGAGAATATTTTTGACGGGAATATAGCCGTGTACAACTTGAAAAGTTATGAAAGTTCTCAAAAAATGTCTTCTGGTAACAATGTTATCTCTTGACCTTAAAACGGACAAAAACTAGCTATTATGCCTGGAACATTTGATTCAGTAGCGTAATTTCTTGCAACAGTTAAACGTACAGCTGGGTTTTCTCATTTTGTGTTCAGAGAACTGAAGAACTTGGGTAGATACGAAATTTTGCTTTGAAAATATGAGGATATAACTTTTCCGAGTGAGGAATTGCTGAGCATAATTGGGTTCAAATGTGTTTCTAATGGAAATGAAATACACACTGGCTACAAATGTGAAACCGACTGCAAACACACCTAAGAAAAGTGACGATAAAAGAGCATATTAGAGTTCCCAACCGATCTTTGGGCTGGAAAGCATTTAATTTTTATCTGCGCCAATAATATTGAATACTAATACTTCGGTGAAGTCAACGCAGCTCCTGTAAGTGTCATTGATTCAAATCAACGTCTCAAAACTGCAGTGTATCTGAGCATGAACCAATTCATCAAATAGTTTTCACAAATTTAGACTACAAAAAATTGTTGTCAAACACTATTCAAACGATTTCAATTGAACTGAGAATCAAAACTGGGCAACTGGTTCCATTTTTGGGACGAAAAAGATCATTCTAACATTACAATTCAAAATTATTAGTTGTTAAATTGGATTCGTACTATGCAAATCAAGCAACGTCTTTGTCTCTTTTTTCAGTACATTATTGGCAGAGAAGAAGTGGTTTTGGAGCTTTAGCTGCCGGCTTTGGACTTGTTGCTCTACCGCTTGCTTGTCGTTTCATTCTACCCAACGCAAAAACTCATCGGAAAAACCTCCTAAATCAAATAACTCCAAAACTTTGGATGTAGTCAGCAATAAAAGGTCACCAAAACAGGCAGTGAAAAACACAATATCTAAAAGTATTAAAAAAACATACAGGAGGATCAGGTAAACGTTTTTCACCCTGGCAAAGAAAACGCAGTAAGCCGAGGAAGACAAAAATACCAGCAGCAGATACAAAACGTAAGGGTATCATTTTGAGCAGAAGGCCTCCAATAAGAAGAAGTTGTGCTCATTTTTTGCAAAATTGGAAGATGATCGCTGACTTACTGCCGACATAAGCAACTCACAGCTCGTTAGACTTGTTTGAAAAACAAGTTCTTTTAGTTTTTATGGGAGTTTCTCTCAGAAACTGGGTCCCTTGTACAGTCCTGACGGATCAATGCAATAATTTGAAGTCACAGGTGACCGAAACAACTTCATTGATTTACAGAAAGTTTTCGTCGAAGGCAAAGGTAAAATTACCCAAAGTTCTGGAGTTGACCTTTAAAACGATGCCAGAGCTGCTGCGGACATAACAGAAGCAGATGCTCCAGACTCAATATAATAATATAATAAGGCCCATAGTAGTAGTATATCAAATTCACTCTTCTCTGATTGTTTAGTGTCCGCAAATGAATTGCATCATAACAAAGATGCAAACAACACGTGGCTGGCATGTCAGTGCTACTCGTATGTGCAGAATCGTGGTGCCTTATCAACCGCAGAAGTGAGCAGAAGGTGAGCAATCCCGAGGTGATCGGGCGGATGCTTTTTTTAAGGGAAAGTGGCTGTGGATTTTTTTACATAAGACAAAAATCTTCTCAGTGGTGTTAGACTTCGAATTGCGTTCAGACGAGCAACTGATGAATTTGTTATAATGTCTGACGATGCCGCTAAAGTCTACAAAGTCAAAATATTGATGCTAACTTGTATGTTCGCAATATGACATTTAACGACGATGTAGTATTGGCTGTTGACATAACTGTAATTAATAGCCCTGACTCTTACCCTTAATTTGAAACACTAAATAAAACCTTTTTGGACTCAGCTGGTCTTCAAAGCTGGAAGCAAGAGAATATTTGTTCCCGAGATCCAATTCGGAGGCTAGCAAAGTGCTTAAATACAAAAGAAGCTTCCCTAGGCAATAACACAAGAAATCCTTTCCACTTTCGACACCTTGGCCTAAAGCAGATATTTATTTACTGAAACAGATTGCCCGTTGACGATTCCCAGATATCTACAACCGATATTAAGCGACTGTATTTTAATAGTATATCTGAAATAGCAAATGTTGAGAACGGTCATGGAATAAGTTTAAAAGATTACCCCAACCATTTCATTATGTTATTTGATCTCACTAGGACACAACAAGCCTCTCATGATTTTATTCACCCTGAGTTGACAAATTTTTAGATTTCAATTGAGCTGAAGTTTGCAATAGCGCTACTAAGCAACATTGAGATTTTCGTTGACAGTACCGTAAGATTTTCCAAAAACCATAATTTACCCCTAATGGACGAGCATGACATTAAAGACTTCGTTCGGAATTGTACAAACAAATCTCAAGCAAAATTTTATTGGCGTCTTTTTAGCTAACAATTTTCCAAAAAACTTGAAAGGAAACAGCTTTTTAACAGTTAATTCAGCAACTGCTTAAAAGGTTGTTACTCACTGATTACTGTTTGGCCAGAAAGACAACCAATTATTGTTTGCGGACCCATTAGGACAGTCTCTTTCATAACACAAAGCTGCGTATCAAAGAATTCTATCGGGAGAAAGAATTGTTCAAACACAGCAATTGTTAAAGAATCACCCAATTCAAAGCAAAAACTCCAGACTATGCGGACTCTTCTGTATTTATATTGCCCATCTCTTATTTAATTCACAGAAAATTGTAAAAATGAAAGATGTTGATTTGATTCGCTTTGCTCCTCATATGATGATTTAGCAGTACGAACTTTGTTAAAATTTGTTTTTTTTTCTCACAATTTACTATTTTCTTCATATACTAAGCGAAAAAACAACAAGCTAGTATCAATAGTCATATTTCCATAGCCACTCACAAATATATCTATAATCTGACAAAAAACACCAGAATGGAAGTCGGTAAATTTTTTTTCAAATATGCGTAATGTTTAACTGCTGCAGTTGTCTGTTTGTGTTTGCTTTGACGGAAAAACCAGATTATGCATTGTTTTCTGTGCCGTTGGTGGCACTTTAAACAGACTTGAGTTTTTGTTGTTAGATTCGAATGGGTGGTTTTGGACTGAAGTTTTGTGGGTTGAGCAGCAACAGCAGCAGCAGCAGCAGAAGTAGTAGGGGTGTTAGTCGGAAGACGTTTCCTGATCAACAAGAGTCAAGTTTCCAACAATATTTTATATTGAAGTCAATTGCTAGTTTTATTTTCATAAACGCGTCACTTTTCTTCTTTAAGTCTGGTGCCAGTGGAAAAAACTGTCGAAATGTTTTAAACAGACAACGTACAGAATGAAAATTGTATCGTTTAGTTGTGTAAAGGGCATCTTGAGTTGAGTCTATTAAAACGTGAAAATGGTATTGTTGTTGGTTACTTGAAGATAACTGACAAAAATCTGATTTATAATGAGAGCGCACTGCATAATCGTTTAAACTGGTCAAATATAATTTTTCATCTGTGACAAAGAATCCAAATTGCTTCTAAAATTTTTTGAAGTATCCTGGAGATCGCTCAAACAATGCTTCCAATAATTTTTCAGTTCAATTTAGATTTAGACTTTTTTGCAGGTGAAGGAGAGTCGGTTTACTGTTTCTTTGTTTCGGTGTCACTGATTGGGGAGGTTTCCCTAATATTTGACGCGTTTTTAATAATATCGTCGAATTCGTTCGTAGTCGAGGAAATTCGTTGTAGAAATTCATTTTTATGGTCAACTTTTTTAATAGTTTTAGAAACACATAAATTCCGGTCTTTTCATATGTTCTTAAGGTAGACCTTATTAGACGTTTTTCCGTTATTTCCCAATATACCAGATATTTCTCCAATAAATCTCAATAGCAAACACCAATTTCAGAATCGTTTGTGGCACTAAATGGTAGAAGAAACTATTCAACAACTAACTAACTTTAGATATAAAATGAAACGACCACCTTGAAGAAACACTCAAAATCAATTGGCACGACGAACTTGGGTTAAATTTGCGTCCTCATTGTTTTTGTTTTAGAGCACGTTTACGTGTTAAAAATACAAACTCAGGTACGCCGCAGGCGTACTTTAATCTGTTGATTCCATTAAAGTTGAAAAAATGTAAGAATTTGCTAATGAAGAAATTATGCAATATGTCGCATAATTCCAATCAGTAAACAGAATAACGTAGTTAAAAAGAAATTGGGGTCACAGATAAGCACTTACTGATAAGATACCTGTATCTATAAAACTAACTAAGAGTAATCTCAATATTTAGTGTTTAAAACATATGGCATAACTACTGTGACCTTAAAAACTTTAAAAAACCAACATAAACCTAAATATTAAAAAGCATGCGGTGTGCGCTGACAATTGCACTGATTAAAACTCCAATCAATTGTGTATTCACAATGTACTTCACTCAGATGGTTTTAAAACTCTGACCAACAAAAAGAGCCTTTAATCATAACACTCATTTTGGTCAACCTACTTTCTTTTTTGTCCCTGCAGAGCAAAGTTGCATTTTGTCGGACACACAATTTAAAGAGTTTTTATTTTTCGCAAAATTCTTGTTCAAAATGTCGTTCTACTTACTCTCCGATTCTGAAGAGTCATGGCAAAGAACTCTAGTCTATTGGACAATGTTTGAAAACTATGTTGTTAATATCCAACAGCATAAAGATTTCTCTCACAAAAACTGTTACCTCAGAACGTTTCTTTATCCTAAAATCAATTATCGACTTCGTAGCCACTCTGACAGGAAAAACTTTATCTGTTCATGGAATTGTTATAATTTATGGTGGACTAAAGTCTCCACAAAAACTGCATTCTTGTGAGCCGCAGGACATTAGAAAATTACCAGACGAAACAAAAAAGATACTCTTCAAGTATAATTGAGATTGTGTGCCGCTATTTGAAAAATCAACTTGGAGCTCAGGGTGCTCGGGACAGTTTGGCAAGCCTTTGGGGTAGCAAGTGATCCAAGTGCTACATCTACACCGCAGACGAAGAATCCATCACCCAAAACATCAGCCACCAACTAATACGTGGAGTTTGACAGTCACGCCAAACAACAAGGAGACACCAAAAGTCTGCAGCTCAACGAAAAATGGAAATGTGACACTGCACTATTGGAACTATTTGGAACTATCTATCTCTTTTATGCTTTTGTAAAGATATTTGTGTCATCGTTTTATTTAATTGTGTTTTATGTGTGCGTGTGTAGGCTTTATTTTTTGATCGCTTTTCAAATAAATTAGAAAACTATTTTTTGTTCATGAACTGATGTTGTTGAGACGACTTCTACGTTTTTCAAAAACTCTATATAAACATGATTCCGATAGAAAAGTACCCAACAATTCCATGTACCAAGAAAAATTGTCAATATGTATAAAGATAATTGGAACCAAGATAGAAAATAACACTCAACAAATTGAACATACAGTTAAATGCAACATTCTACGAAATGGATTTGCTGTTGAATAAAACTGAGAAATATGGCGTGATTTTCTCAAATTAAATCTTATCGAAACATAAAATATATTGACAAGTTCAATAACATTCATTAGAACCAAAAATTTTTTATCAAGAACTCTTTTTGAGCAGTATTATGTGGAGAAACTTCAGAACATGAAAATAAAAAATCCATTTTTTTACAAAATTAAAAAATTTTATAAGAAATATGTTCACATTACAATTTTACACTAAGCAAAAGATTTGTCTGGTTTAGAACCAAAAATTTTTTATCAAGAACTCTTTTTGAGAAGTATTATGTGGAGAAACTTCAGAAAATGAAAATAAAAAATTCATTATTTTACAAAATTAAAAAATTTTATAAGAAATATGTTCACAATACAATTTTACACTAAGCAAAAGATTTGTCTGGTTCTTTTGTTTATTCAGAGAAGTCAATGAGCGCATAAATCAAAGAAACCTGAGTAAAAGAAACTACATAATTCGAAAACAAAAGTAAACAATCTCAAAATTACACAGCAAAACTGATGACATATAACTCAATGGAGCCCTTAAGGAAGCAATCCATTGCTGCACTTAATAATTGTGATTTATTCATACACACAAAAAGAGGCAGAATTGAGTGAAAAAAGTCCTAAAAAACTTTTAAAAACTTTTTTTACGTTTTTTCAAAATAATTAACCCCTAACCTTTGACCCCTAAAAACTGCAGTCCAAACGATGGAATGAAACAAAAAATTATACTGATATCACGATTGAACGAATTAAAAAATTGTTCATCGCACCTGTCAGTTATGGAGTAGCCCATAATGAGAAAATTAGTCAATAATTAAGCGCTAATTAGTGACTAATTAGCAAATTTCTTAAAAGTGGAAACTTTCAACGTTTTTTTCCGCAATTCTTAATGAGAAAATTAAGCGCGCCGTTTTTTATCAGAGGTGTCATTGTCGAAAAATGGCTTTTTCGTCTATTTTCAAAACATCTTGTAATTCATGTTCCATTAACATGTGGCATTAATTAGCACCTAATGTACTACAAGGAATGATGATAGCAATTTTTTTTGCTTCAGTTTCATAATCCTAGTGGGCATGGCATAAAACTTCTTCATAAAAGTTGTCAACATAAAAAGCATCCAAAAAAGGCACATGTAACTGTCATGTAATTGTCATGTAATTGTTTTTAATTGATGTGATAGACACAAAAATCAACTTTTTTCCTGTTGATGCTGGATCATTTTTTCAACGCGGACCAATGATTTCTAATATTTCTAATATTGGGATCAGTTTTGTTCATAGTGCCTCCCATCCTAATATGACTCTAAAACGGCGACCTCTTTTGTGTTTTTCTGTAAAAAGAACCATATTCAAATATTGTCTTGTAATGTTTTTTTCGAGATAAAAACAATCGGAAGCCCTACTAATTTGTCTGTGCTGCACACCTCAGTCGTCTCTAAGAGTAATTTGTTGAATAATTTTTAAAATATTTGACATTTTTCTCTAAAACAAGCTAAAATTGCGATTCAAATTGTACCACCAAAACCAACCAATCAGGATACAGCATTTCCAAACTTCAAAGTTGGCGCCTATAGAGAACTGTAGTCTCTAATACTGTAAAACCGAGAAGCCATTTCTTGTTTATTCGTTTCTCTAGCTCAACTGTTCATACTCAAGTTAAACAATTGTTTCCTACTCAAGTTAGACAATTCATAATGGGTTTCCAGTGTCGATATTGTGATTCCATTCAGAGTGCAAAGAGAAACCGCCGCTGGCACGAGCGTAATTCCCGTCGTGATGAGATTGGTTTACCTGTATATCGATGCTAATTATGTGAGTTTGCTTGGCGGAAGATTTCTTTGCTCAAAGAACACACGAGAACTGCACACCAACAATCCTCCAATTGCTGTCAGAGCTGCCTACTCGGATTCAACGACTGTAATACTTACGTACAACATATGATCCCCGTTCATCACTTACCCTTACTAGGTTCACATTTTCAGCCTCGAGACATTCCGTAGGAAAGTGCATTCATTGGAGTGCTGAGAACGTCTGAGTTAACAGGAGCCGAAGAGTCCGGGGATCTCGAAAACTTCATGAGGGTACAAAAACCCAAAATAGACACTCTCATAGGTAAGGAGTTGACCCAGAGACCTCAAACAGTTCAACTGTGCACAAAATTGCGGCTTATCAAAGTTCCGTATGATGAGCAGGACATACCAGAACATGATCGTACGGAAATATACGTATCGTCTATGATAACTCCTGTCTCCGCTAACAAACTGTCGGTTGGAGCGTGTTGGCAAAGTGGAGGAGATGATGAGCGTGTGGGCAACACTCAACTCGTTGGGGAGTGGTTGGATACTTGAGAAAGTTCTTAAAGTCGACGTCAAAATTGCACGTTTCAGACAAACTCATGGTTCGTCATACATCCCGTTGCCGTCAAAAACTACCAACTGTAGATGATTGCTCAATGTTAGGAAACATGAAGACCGAGATTGCTTCAGCTTTTGTTCTGTGGCCGTTTATCACATGTATCCTCAAATAAGTCTAGATAGATTTGATCGAAACTATCAAACCGACAAAACGCCATCAACTATATGCAATCAGCCAGGACTTCATCAACAATTGGGTGAATCTACTGTGTCGATGGGTTTTGCAGACATTCCCAATTTGAAACACTTAACAACGTGCAGGTAAACGTGTTTGGATACGATAACGGCTGTTTTTCCCTCCTAAAATTTTGTCCTACAGTTCGGATTTTGTAATGGATTTACTTTTGCTGTATGACTGTGACTATTGCCACTACGTCCCCATTACAAACCTTGAGAAAATTGTTTCCTAAGTGCGAGATAATAGATTCTCCTGAAATATTTGTCGAAACTGCTTTTCGATTTGTCGGGAAAGTCTTGAAGGCTACAACCTACATGTTAGTAACTGTTACAAAAATGCACCAGCTGTCATTCATATGTCTTCAAGTGAAAACAACTCATGGAAATTCAAAAAAACTGGCTGCTACGTGGTTTGTCCCTCTTGTTCTCAATATTGACCTTGAGTCGTTCTTAAGGCCTGTGTCTGCTTGCAAGGTAACAAGTGATAAAAGCTTTACACTAGTCAGAGGGGTACATGAACGGTGCGGCTTTGCGCTAACAGTGTTAGATCATCACTCATCAAAGCCAATCTTTCATCATTCAGACAGTTCCCCTTCTTGCATGACAAATTTTGTCAAAATTCTTTACAAACTAGCCAGAGATATTTATCAGCAGAAAAAAATCACCCTTTGTTCAAAAGCGATAGACGAAATTTGAGAAAAAATTATCGCTACGCACTGTTGAATTTTTGAAAAACCATTTTCAGAAGCGAAAGATCCAGAGAACACGGTTGACTTGGACTATTGCAACTGTAGTGGCAAATTCTTGTTATGAGCACAAGAGAAATGCAACTGCTCGAGACTAAATATCAATTTAAACCCTCTTGTAGGTCAAGATATTCAAAATTATGACTTAAACCACATTTGCTTGGCACGGCACAACTGTGAACCAACCACAATCATCAGCGTCATACCATCCACCGACGAAAAAACATATCAATGGCTTTTGGTGTGCTAATTGACACTTTCGTAACAGAAAAGGGAAAAACAGTGGAAGTGTACGAATATCTTTGATTCATAGATTCCGTCAAAATGATGAAAGTCTTCAGAAAAACTTGTTGAAAATTTACCCTATGCTTTCTTCGAAATAATGAAGGCAATGTTTTCTACAATATCTGCTAATAACCATCAGCTACTCAAACCGAAAGGCTACTATTCTTACTCTTACGTGACTGGTCGGTCCAAGTACAGTGACACAAGTCTCCTACCTTTGAGCAAGTGGTAGGAGAAACCCTAATCCATGTCCTGCATGCACTTACAACATGTACGCAGGTTGTGGGAAATCTGGAATGCGGAACACTGCAGGACTACCAAGACTCAAGGTTGAAGCTCGACTGTGCACTAGTCACATGTGTTTGCCAATTCCAACGACATTTGAGTTTTGATAAGTATTAACTGGACTGTACGCACTTCATCACCCTTTCACCCTACCTAAAATTGCTAAGGAAGCATCACTTAGAATTTGCAAAGCCATTTTCGTGTTATTAACTGAGCTTGAAAACATTAATACTTCAATACTTTGAGTATCAATACTTCAAGGTCGGTGCTTCATTGCAAACAACTTCTACATTCCCAACCACTATAGACGCAGGAAGCCTGTTTTGGTTTCTGTGTCGACGCTAATTAAAGTTATGTTGGCGTAATGCAATTAGAAAAACTACCCATCGACAAATTTGCGTTCAACACAGAGATTCCAATTGAAGAGATTTTGGACACTGCCTATGAAGAACCGCCGATTCCTCATGACGAGCACCGCGACTTTCCGTTGGCTCCCACAAAAGGACGTGGTTGAAGACGAGTTGATGGGCGATTACCAGATCGAAATGAAAGAAAAACACGTTCTCCCCTCTTCCAAAGTAAAGCAAATCCTGCAAACGTTCTTTGATAATGAGATACGTGCTCCACAACAAACTGCTGAAACTACCAAGCTACTTGGCTTGGTAATCAAAAAGATTCAGAGTGCTTCGATTTCGACAAGAAAACTGTCGCCATAAATTGCACTAAACAGTGAAAAGCGGTAATTTGCGTCAAACAAGTTTGAGGAGAATTTTTATAATCTAATGAAAAATGCACTTTATGGTAAGAGGTAGGAATACAAAAGACGCAGAAGCAATTAAACAATTTTACGAGATGCAGAGCATGCGCTAAGAGTTATATCCAAATTTAAGTTCTATCGCTAAATGATATTTAGGGAGAATTTAGCAGCCTTGACCACACGGCTGAGACCTATTTATTGCAAAACTCCCACCATTGTAGCAGCGACTATCTTGAATGTTGCCTTCTTTACAGCGTTACGGATAGTGTCCTCTATGCATTAAAAAATGAAGATTTTTATACTAGGTTATTGCAGAAGCCACAGACAATTTTGTGCCATTTTGATTTTTCAAATTAACCACCCATCACTTTCTTTACAATACCAGTAACAAAAGAGCCGTCCTCAAATACAAGGACGATTTTCACGGCTATTATAACTGACTTTATCTGTTTGAAGCCGAAGCCGTACTCAATCCAATTGAAAAATAGGTTTATTCTTTTATAAATCTGAATTGTTAGTTGTTATATGAAAATTTGTAATGAGCTAGTGGGAATCTGGAAGTTGTTAAATCGTATTATATTTAGATAGGGGTTAGTAATCTTCATAGCACCTGTTATTTCTCATTTCTTTTTTTTTAGGTTGTCGAAAACTTTCAACAAAATAGGTGACGAGGGCCGCACAACAACCTCTTTATCACGTCAACCTTTTAAACACTCTCAGCTCTTGAAACCACCTGCGCTCATAGAACACCAGGATTGTGTCCGACCAACACTGGCTGCAGACAGTTACTACGAAAAAAATTTGTCCATCAGCTTTTGACAACGAGCGCTTTATACTACTCGATGGCTTTTTGAAATGGGAAGGGATCCCTCCCCTGCCAATTAAGGTGTAGATGAAATTGATTGGGATTACGACGATGTGGAATAAGATTCCGACGATTACAGCGAACTACTTTTGAGGTCGAGCCCAGAGTATGATAAAAGTTTTGTTGTACCACGATCCTCTCCAGATACGACCACCCAAAGCTCCAACATGTGACAACCACCAGACCCCGGTTTTGGCACCGCTCAGAGTATAAATGATTCGGATATTGAAAGAAGCGATATTGTTGATTTTGAAGGCCAATTTCGGAGAAAACTCTACGCCCGATAATCCACTCATTATTTTGAGACAGAAGAGGCAAGAGAAAGCGATTCAGAGGGCCCAGTGCGTAAAACTGCAAGGCCATATTAAAGAGCATACTTAAATTTAATTACCCAATGAGAGACACGCAAAATTGAACCAGTATTGATTTTGCATGCAGTGTGAAATTTGGTTTAGTTTAAATTTTTTGAGTGTTTTGAAATCAAAAGCAAGCGGCGGGACAGAAAGCGATGTTAAAGGAAAACAGAGGCGGCGAGACTAAAAGGGGAAATAGAAAGATTGAATAGGAAAGGGAAATAAACAGCGAAAGAAAACTTTTATCCAGCCTATTCTATTCCAACCTAACCACCACTACCTATTATACTATCGTTAAGAGTCGAATGATAACCCACCTTTCTTTACGTAGGTATTATATACTACTAACGACGTAAGAGTTACTCGGTGTTATGTTTGTTTTCCACGCAACAAGTTGTCGTTATTTTTGTTTTTGGTACAATAAGCTTCAAACGTTAGGAATTGTCGGTATATTTGGCCAGGGACGTAAAAAAGGTTTCAATTTGTTCGTTCTCTGAGATTGGTTATGAACGCTTTCAAACTTACAAAAAAGTATGTTCGGTTTCGAAACACATGAAATTGTCGAGACATTTTGTTTCTTAGACTCAGAATCTTTGGTTTGGAACGTAAGGAATCGATGGTATGTTTGCTCTCTCAGATTTTGAATGATCCGCCAGACGTAAGAAAAGTTCGATATTAAAACGCAAGACTTTGTCGGCGTGTCCGGTTGTCATCCTCGGAAACTGTCGCTATGATCAGGATTTTAACAAAGGAATTAATCAGTATGCCAGCTAATACTTGATGTCATCGGTATATATGGTTTCTTGCACTCAGTATGTTCGGCTGAAAAGTAAGAGGTCCTTGGTTTTTCCGGTATTAATTTCAGTTTTTTGTTTATAATTTATTCACAGCTAATGATAACTTTAAAATCGCAGGAGTTCCAATTTTAACTCTGGGACAATTTTTTTTCCGGAAAATAATAAAATTGATTGACTTTCTTCCAAAGAATCAACGAATATAACTAGATAAGCAAGTTTGACGTTTTTGTGATGTTTTTCAGATCAAAAATTAGAGGCTGAGTGAACACTGATGAGGGTTCCGTTCGTTAAATGTCATTCAACTGGAATTGATATGATCATGAGAAATCAAATACATCAGTCATATTCTCATTATTCGTTCGTATTTGAAAACAAAAATACCGAAAACTTCTTATGTTTCACAGCATATCTATAAACTCTTATGTTTGAGAACGAAAAACCAACAAATTCTTCGTAATTTCACGTGCCAAAACCAAACATACCAAAAATACCGAGAAAAAAACGTCAGATTTTTCATTTTTGTCCAAAATAGAACTTGTCGACGCTTTACTGACGTATAAGAACACCGATCAAAAGATGAAGGAAAATTTGATTTTGAATATGTGATTTGTTTCGTTTTTGCCTTTCCCTCTCAGCTGAAAAGGTGTTTCTGGATGCAAAGAAACATACTCGGCACGCAAATGGAAAAATTACTTTTTGTGTTTGCTGACCCAATTGCAGCTTAGAAAAAAGTTTTCAGCCCACAATAAGCAGCTGTCGTTTTTTCATTGCATTATAGTGTAAAGGATAAATGAATAGAAAAGAAGTAAGGAAGACAAGAATTTAGAATGATCTCCCAAGAACTAAAAAGAGTAAGTTTGCAGCCGCAATTTACTTTTCCGTGGAGTTAACTGTGGGCATATAGAAATCAGTGTGTCTTTTTCTGGTTAGGGAACATATGAAGTCAAAGTTTGTCTCTCTTTTAATTTTTTGGATGGTGACAAGGATGATATGTATGTGAACATTTTGGGAACCAATGATATGGTAGAAGATAAACGAAACAGTATTGGTCCTTTTGGTTTTAGACGAGAATCAAATTCGCACGGGTATAATCCCATGTGTGTTAGAACTTGGGAGATGAAAGCGTAGGGTAAGGTTTTTTTACTTTGTCAGACCATGTGTCATATTGTGCTTTTAAAACAGTTCGTTGAAATGTGTTTAATGATCTATTAATATTTTCAACTAGTCCACTTAACCACGGAGCTTAAAACGTGCGTGGTTTAATTGTTAATTGTATGTAGGGCAAAAAATGTCAAAACATTCAGTTCCATCATATGTGACTATCGCAGAAGTTTCAATTATACCTCTGTGGACACATCTTTTCTTCCAAAGCTGAAGGATTATAACTAGGTGAAAAAACTTAGGAGTTCTGTTTGTCTTTCGGATTAAAAATTAGAAGCTGGCTAAACACCAATGAGGATTTCTTATGTTTCACAGCCAAAATTACTAAGAAAGTTTTATGTTTAAAAACGAAAATCTTTCATTTTGTTACGTGCTAAAACCGAATATACAAAAAATGCCGAGAAACAAAAACTTCAGGTCTTTCTTTTCTGTCAAATTGGAAATTTTTGACTTATTTAATTAAAGCGCTTCAACTCAGCTGAGAGGGTGTTTATGGATACAATGTAAGATAGTGGCGGTGCAAACGGAAATAAAATTAAGTAAAACTTCAAAAATAAGACAAAATTTGCGCTTATCGCGTACGAACTTAAAAAAAAGTAAATTTGCAATCGCAAATTTGTTTCTGGGGAGTGAAATGTGGGCATATAGAAATCAGTGTAACTTTTCCGGATACTGAACAGCGAAGCAACAGTTGTCCTCCGATTTTTTTTTATTTTGTGATGGTGACAAAGATTATCTGCTTATGTACGTTTCGGGAACTAATAGTATGCTAAAAATGAAACGAAACAGTATTTGTTGTCTTGGTTTTATAACAAAAACAATTTCATAAGGGAATGATATCATCTTACTTAGGAGTTGGGCAGTTGAAAGCATAGGAGAAGATTTTCACTTTTTATATCATCTGTCATATTGTGCTTTTAGAACAGTGCGTTGAAATGAGTTCAATTGGCTATTATTGCTTTCAAAAGCACCACTTAACCAAGGAACTTAAAGAGTGCGTGGCCAAAATTGTGCATTCTATGTAAGGCAGAATTGTTGTTAAATTATTCATTTAATTTATATGTGATTAAGATATCAGGAATACGAAATTTGGTCCGATTATCAATTAGTTCGTTTATTGCGCTGTTTTATTCGTTTTTCGGGTGATGCTTCTAAGACTGCATAACGTAAAAAGGCATCTAAAAGAAAATGTAGGTCTACAAAAAAGTTGCTATCTCTGGCGAGTGTAATTGGATCTTTTGTGTACATGCACATAAGCTAGTTGAAATATTAAGAAACTTACAAAAACGATTGTTCAGGGGCTATAAGAAGACTTGCTACGGGTTTGATACCAAAGCAATCATATATAACGATGGCCACCCATGTATATATTTTGGTGAATTAAAATTGATAGGCAATTTTGTTGGTGATGTAGTTTCCGCGGAAAAATCATTTTTCCGGGGAGTTAACTGTGGGCATATAAATCAGTGTGTCTTTTTCTGGTTAGGAAAGATATGAAATCAAAGTTTGTCTTTTTTTAAAAAAAATTTTGGGTGGTGACAAGGATGATATGCATGTGAACATTTTGGGAGCCAATGATATGGCAGAAAATAAACGAAACAGTATTCGTTTTTTGGGTTTTATACGAGAAACAAATTCGCACGGGTATAATCCCATGTTTCATAGAACTTGGAAGATGAAAGCGCAGGTGTAGCTTTTTTTTTACTTTGTCAGCCCATTTGTCATATTGTGCTTTTAAAGCAGTTCGTTGAAATGTATTTAATGACCTATTAAAATTTTCAACTAGTCCACTTAACCACGGAGCTTAAAGCGTGCGTGGTTTAATTGTTAATTGTATGTAGAGCAAAAAATGTCAAAACATTCAGATCCATCATATGTGACTATCGGGGAAGTTTGAATTACACCTCTTGGACACAACTTTTATCCAAAAAAATAAGCTGATTGACTTTCTTTCAAAGCTGAAGAACTATAACTAGGTGAATAAATTTAAGAGTTCTGTTTGCCTTTCATATTAAAAATTAGAAGATTGCTTAACACCGATGAAGATTTCTTGTTTTTCGCAGCTGAAATTACTAAGAAAATTTTATGTTTGAAAACGAAAATCTTTCATTTTGTTACGTGCTAAAACCGAATATAAACAAAATGCCGAGAAACAAAAACTTCAGGTTTTTCTTTTCTGTCAAAATGGAACTTCTTGACCTATTAAATTATCGCGCTGCAACTCAGCTGTCAAGGCGTTTATGGATACAATGTAAGATAGTGGCGGCGCAAATGGAAATAAAATTTATTGTGTTTGCGCTAATAAAAATGAATGAATAGCAAAACTAAACTTCAAAAATAAGACAAAATTTGCACTCATCGCGTAAGAACTAAATAGAGTAAATTTGTAATCGCAAATTTTTTTCTGGGGAGTGAAATGTGGGCATATGGAAATCAGTGTGGCTTTTTCCGGATAGGGAACCGCGAAGCAACAGTTGTCCTCCGATTTATTTTTATTTTGTGATGGTGACAAAGATTATCTTCATATGTACGTTTCGGGAACAAATTTTAAGGTAGAAAATAAACGAAACAGTGTTTTTGTTGTCTTGGTTTTATACCAAAAACAATTTCACAAGAAAATGATATCATCTTTGTTAGGAGTTGGGAATTGAAAGCGTAGGAGAGGATTTTCACTTTTTATATCATGTGTCATATTGTGCTTTTAGAACAGTGCATTGAAATGAGTTCAATTGGCTGTTATTGCTTTCAAATGCATCACTTAACCAAGGAACTTAAAGAGTGCGTGGCGTAAATTGTACATTCTATGTAAGGCAGAATTGTTGTTAAATTATTCATTTATTTTATATGTGATTAAGATATCAGAAATACGAAATTTGGTCCGATTATCAATTAGTTCGTTTATTGCGCTGTTTTAGTGGTTTTTCGGGTGATGCCTCTAAGACTGCATAACGTAAAAAGCATCTAAAAGAAAATGTAGATCTACAAAAAAGTTGCTATCTCTGGCGAGTTTAATTGGATCTTTTGTGTACATACACATAAGCTACTTGAAAAATTAAGAAACTTGTAAGAACGATTGTTCAGGAGCTATACAAAGACTTGCTATTGATTTCATAGTAAAGCAATCTAAGCAATCATATATAACGATGGCTACCCATGTATATATTTTGGTGAACTAAAATTGATAGGCAATTTTGTTGCTGATGTAGTTTCCGTGGAAAAATTATTTTTCCGGGGAGTTAACTGTTGGCATATATGAATCAGTGGGTCTGTTTCTGGTTAGGAAAGATATGAAATCAAAATTTGTCTTTTTTTGAAAAAAATTTTGGGCGGTGACAAGGATGATGTGTATGTGAACATTTTCGGAGCCAATGATATGGTGGAAGATAAACGAAACAGTATTTGTTCTTTTGGTTTTATAGGAGAAACAAATTGCACGGGTATAATCCCATGTTTGTTAGAACTTGCGAGATGAAAGCGTAGGGGAAGGTTTTTTTACTTTGTCAGACCATGTGTCATATTGTGCTTTTAAAACAGTTCGTTGAAATGTGGTTAATGATCTATTAATATTTTCAACTAGTCAATTTAACCACGGAGCTTAAAGCGTGCGTGGTTTAATTGTTAATTGTATGTAGAGCAAAAAATGTCAAAACATTCAGTTCCATTATTTGTGACTATCGGAGAATTTTCAATTATACCTCTTGGACACAACTTATATCCAAAAAAATATAAGCTGATTGCCATTCTTTCAAAGCTGACGAACTATAAATATGTGAATAAATTTAAGAGTTCTGTTTGTCTTTCTTATTAAAAATTTGAAGATTGGTTAACACCGATGAAGTTTTTTTGTTTTTCACAGCCGAAATTACAATGAAATTTTTAAGTTTAAAAACGAAAATCTTAAAATTTGTTACGTGCTAAAACCGAATATACCAAAAATGCCGAGAAAAGAAAACTTCAGGTCTTTCTTTTCTGTCAAAATGAAGTTTTTGACTTCTTAAAATATCGCGCTACAACTCATCTGACAAGGTATTTATGGATACAATGTAAGATAGTGGCGGCGCAAACGGAAATAAAACTTATTATCTTTGCACCTATAAAAATGAGTGAATAGCAAAACTAAACTTCAAAAATAAGACAAAATTTGTTCTCATTGCGTAAGAACTAATAAGAGTAAATTTGGAACCGCAAATTTTTTTCTGGAGAGTGAAGTGTGGGCCTATGGAAATCAGTGTGACTTTTTCCGGATAGGGAACCGCGAAGCAACAGTTGTCCTCCGATTTTTTTTATTTTGTGATGCTGCCAAAGATTATCTGCATATGTACATTTTGAGAGCTTATTGTATGCTAGAAAATAAACGAAACAGTGTTTGTTGTCTTGGTTTTAAATCCAAAAACAATTTCATAAGAAAATGATATCATCTTTGTTAGGAGTTGGGAATTGAAAGTGTAGGAGAGGATTTTCACTTTCTATATCATGTGTCAAATTGTGCTTTTAGAACAGTGCATTGAAATGAGTTCAATTGGCTGTTATTGCTTTCAAATGCATCACTTAACCAAGGAACTTAAAGAGTGCGTGGCGTAAATTGTACATTCTATGTAAGGCAGAATTGTTGTTAAATTATTCATTTATTTTATATGTTATTAAGATATCAGGAATACGAAATTTGGTCCGATTATCAATTAGTTCGATTATTGCGCTGTTTTAGTCGTTTTTCGGGTGATGCTTCTAAGACTGCATAACGTAAAAAGAAAATGCATCTAAAAGAAAATGTAGATCTACAAAAAAGTTGCTATCTCTGGCGAGTTTAATTGGATCCTTTGTGCACATACATAAAAGCTAGTTGAAAAATTAAGAAACTTGTAAGAACGATTGTTCAGGGGCTATACAAAGACTTACTGTGGATTTCATAGTAAAGCAATCTAAGCAATCATATATAACGATGACTACCCATGTATATATTTTGGTGAACTAAAATTGATAGGCAATTTTGTTGCTGATGTAGTTTCCGTGGAAAAATTATTTTTCCGGGGAGTTAACTGTTGGCATATATGAATCAGTGGGTCTGTTTCTGGTTAGGGAACATACGAAGTCAAAGTTTGTCTCTTTTTTAGTTTTTGGATGGTGACAAGGATGATATGTATGTGAACATTTTGGGAGCCAATGATATGGTGTAAGATAAACGAAACAGTCTTCGTTCTTTTGGTTTTATACGAGAAACAAATTCGCACGGGTATAATCCCATGTTTCTTGGAGATGGAAGCGTAGGGGTAGCTTTTTTTACTTTGTCAGACCATGTGTCAATTTGTACTTCGTTGAAATGTGTTTAGTGATCTATTAATATTTTCAACTAGTCCGCTTAACCACGGAGCTAAGAGCGTGCGTTATTTAATTGTTAATTGTATGTAGGGCAAAAAAATGTCAAAACTTCAGTTCCGTCTTATGTGACTATTGCAGCATTTTCAGATATTTCTCTTGGACACAACTTTTATCCCAAAAAATTAAAATGATTGACTTTCGTCCGAAGCTCAAGGATTATAACTAGGTGAATAAATCAAAGAGTTCTGTTTGTCTTTCAGATTAAAAGTTAGACGCTTGGTGAACACCGATGAGGATTTCTTACAATTCACAGCCGAAATTACTAAGAAATTATTATGTTTTAAAACGAAAGTCTTACAATTTGTTACGTGCTAAAACTGAATATACCAAAAATCCGAGAAAAGAAAACTTCGGGCCTTTCTTTTCTGTCTAATATGGAACTTATTAAGAACTTATCTTAATTGCGTTTAAGAACAACGATCTAAGGATGATGGAATATTCGATATTGAATATCTTGCCCTAATCGCGTTTCAACTCAGCTGACAAGGTGTTTATGGATACAATGTAAGATAGTGGCGGCGCAAATGGAAATAAAACTTATTATGTTTGCGCTTATAAAAATGAATGAATAGCAAAACTAAACTTCAAAAATAAGACAAAATTTGTTCTCATTGCGTAAGAACTAATAAGAGTAAATTTAGAACCGCAAATTTTTTCCCGGGGAGTGAACTGTGGGCATGTAGAAATCAGTGTGACTTTTTCCGGATTGGGAACCGCGAAACAAAAGTTGTCCTCCGATTTCTTTTATCTTGCGATGTTGACAAAGATTATCTGCATATGTACATTTCGGGAGCTTATTGTAAGCTAGAAAATAAACGAAACAGTGTTTCTTGTCTTGGTTTTATAACAAAAACAATTTCATAAGTGATTGATATCATCTTTCTAAGGAGTTGGGCAGTTGAAAGCGTAGTGGAAGATTTTTACTTTTTATACCCTGTGTCATATTGTGCTTTTAGAACAGTGCGTTGAAATGAGTTCAATTAGCTATTATTGCTTTCAAAGACACCATTTAAGACACCAAGGAACATAAGGAGTGCGTGGCTTAAATTGTACATTCTATGTAGGGCAGATTTGTCGTTTAATTATTCATTTAATTTATATGTGATTAAGATATCAGGAAAATCCAATTTTAGTCCGATGGTCGATTAGTTTTTTATTGCGTATTATGTTTCTAAGACTGCATAGCGTAAAAATGCGTCTAAAAGAAATTGTAGATCTACAAAAACAGCTGCTATCTCAGGCGGGTGTAATTGGATCTTTTGTGTACATACTCAAAAGCTAGTTGATATACTAAAAAACTTGTCAAAACGATTGTTCAGGGGCTATAAGAAGATTTGGTATGGATTTGATAGTAAAGCAAACCAAGCAATCATATATAACGATGGCTACCCTTGTTTATATTTTGGTGAACTAAAATTGATAGGCAATTTTGTTGCTGATGTAGGTTCCGTGGAAAAATTATTTTTCCGGGGAGTTAACTGTTGGCATATATGAATCAGTGGGTCTGTTTCTGGTTAGGGAACATACGAAGTCAAAGTTTGTCTCTTTTTTAGATTTTGGATGGTGACAAGGATGATATGTATGTGAACATTTTGGGAGCCAATGATATGGTGTAAGATAAACGAAACAGTCTTCGTTCTTTTGGTTTTATACGAGAAACAAATTCGCACGGGTATAATCCCATGTTTCTTGGGAGATGGAAGCGTAGGGGTAGCTTTTTTTTACTTTGTCAGACCATGTGTCAATTTGTACTTCGTTGAAATGTGTTTAGTGATCTATTAATATTTTCAACTAGTCCGCTTAACCACGGAGCTAAGAGCGTGCGTTATTTAATTGTTAATTGTATGTAGGGCAAAAAAATGTCAAAACTTCAGTTCCGTCTTATGTGGCTATTGCAGCATTTTCAGATATTTCTCTTGGACACAACTTTTATCCCAAAAAATTAAAATGATTGACTTTCGTCCGAAGCTCAAGGATTATAACTAGGTGAATAAATCAAAGAGTTCTGTTTGTCTTTCAGATTAAAAGTTAGACGCTTGGTGAACACCGATGAGGATTTCTTACAATTCACAGCCGAAATTACTAAGAAATTATTATGTTTTAAAACGAAAGTCTTACAATTTGTTACGTGCTAAAACTGAATATACCAAAAATCCGAGAAAAGAAAACTTCGGGCCTTTCTTTTCTGTCTAATATGGAACTTATTAAGAACTTATCTTAATTGCGTTTAAGAACAACGATCTAAGGATGATGGAATATTCGATATTGAATATCTTGCCCTAATCGCGTTTCAACTCAGCTGACAAGGTGTTTATGGATACAATGTAAGATAGTGGCGGCGCAAATGGAAATAAAACTTATTATGTTTGCGCTTATAAAAATGAATGAATAGCAAAACTAAACTTCAAAAATAAGACAAAATTTGTTCTCATTGCGTAAGAACTAATAAGAGTAAATTTAGAACCGCAAATTTTTTCCCGGGGAGTGAACTGTGGGCATGTAGAAATCAGTGTGACTTTTTCCGGATTGGGAACCGCGAAACAAAAGTTGTCCTCCGATTTCTTTTATCTTGCGATGTTGACAAAGATTATCTGCATATGTACATTTCGGGAGCTTATTGTATGCTAGAAAATAAACGAAACAGTGTTTCTTGTCTTGGTTTTATAACAAAAACAATTTCATAAGTGATTGATATCATCTTTCTAAGGAGTTGGGCAGTTGAAAGCGTAGTGGAAGATTTTTACTTTTTATACCCTGTGTCATATTGTGCTTTTAGAACAGTGCGTTGAAATGAGTTCAATTAGCTATTATTGCTTTCAAAGACACCATTTAAGACACCAAGGAACATAAGGAGTGCGTGGCTTAAATTGTACATTCTATGTAGGGCAGATTTGTCGTTTAATTATTCATTTAATTTATATGTGATTAAGATATCAGGAAAATCCAATTTTAGTCCGATGGTCGATTAGTTTTTTATTGCGTATTATGTTTCTAAGACTGCATAGCGTAAAAATGCGTCTTAAAGAAATTGTAGATCTACAAAAAGAGCTGCTATCTCAGGCGGGTGTAATTGGATCTTTTGTGTACATACTCAAAAGCTAGTTGATATACTAAAAAACTTGTCAAAACGATTGTTCAGGGGCTATAAGAAGATTTGGTATGGATTTGATAGTAAAGCAATCCAAGCAATCATATATAACGATGGCTACCCTTGTTTATATTTTGGTGAAATAAACTTCTTTCAATGTTTTTGTATGCTTTCCGACGACCTGGATGGCGGGAAGGATTATCTAATTGAAGTTTATTAAAAATTTTAGAAACAGTTAGAGTGATAGGCAATTCTGTTGGTTATGTAGTTTCCAGTAATAAATATAGGAGTCGAGTTGCTTCGCTTGAACTTAGAAAGCGAAACCAAAACCTGTATTCCAAAACAAAACAAACCTTTTTTGTGGTTTGAAATAGTTTTCTCGAATTATTGCAACTTGTTGTTGTGCCTCAAAAAAGACTGTGTTCCTTTAATTTTAACTAAATGAGAAATGAAATAGTTAGATTTTTGTGATGTTTTTGGCATGAAATGATCAATTGCTTGAAATGAGAATTAAATTGATTTATAATTCACAAAAGATCTGCTTTTGGAACATTTTGAGAAACAGTTTTGGTTTATTCAGGTTTAGGGTAACATCATTATGTCACATAACTGGACATGTTTCAGTGTTTATCATCGAAGTCGTTGATATTTTAGTCATTCGATTTTGTACTGCCTGCACTTGTTATGCTTTTGTACTTTAATCTTTGTGCGCGACTAATTGAAATGTATTACTTCCTATTTACTCTTTAAAATGGTTGTTCTGTTTTTTTAGATAAACAGGACACAGTGGTTAATTGTTTGGTGTCTTTGTTGTTACCCTAATAACTTTTTTTGAGACTGAACAATAACATAGTAGAAGAGAGTTACTTTGGATATACTAAATGGAAAATTTTCTGTTTCAATTTTTTCTACTGTTTTAAGACTTTGTTCATTATCTTTAGTTGAAGTCAAGGATCAACTGAGTGAATTGAATTGCAAGGCAGTTTTTCCTAACGCCTAAAAATTATGTAAATTTGGGATTTTATTGAAAAAGAAATTGTATATATAAATCATGTGGTTTGGTTTTTTTGTCTGAGTAAAGAGAGTGTTTGTTTATGATCTGTGTAATTGCTATTAGGGTTTTGTGACACTTGCATCAGAAATACTTATGTAATTATGAACATAAGACTTTTTTTCAATTTCTGCCCTCGCCCTCAATTGAGAAGGTGTTTATGGACGCAACGTAACATAGTGGGGGCGCAAATGAAAACAATATTTAGTGTGTCTGCTAAACCAATTGCAGCTTCAAAAAAAGTTATGTTATAAAAAAATTATCATGCTGAGCGGTTTCATGCCGCGATTATGAGTAATGAAGCAATGGCAAGAAAAAGTTTAAAAATAAAACAAAAATTAGACTCATCTGGCAAAAACTATAGGGAGTAAGTTTGCAGCCCCAAGTCTTTATGCCGCGGTGTTAACTTGGGGCATATAGACATCAGTGTCTTTCCCCTGTTCAGGCAACACGAAGCAAAAATTCTCCCCTTATTTTTTTTATATTTCAGTATGGTGGAAAAGATAAGCTGTATGTGTCTATTGAAACATTATTGGTCGTCTTGGTTTTATGCCAAAACCAATTTCATAAGGGGCTAATCCAATGTCTGTTAAAATTTGGGAGTTGAAAGCGTAGGGGAAGGTTTCTACTTTTGTATATCATACGTCATATTGTGCTTTTAGAACAAAGCCTTGATACGTTTTCATTTGCTTGTTGCTGTTTTCAACTAAACCACTTAACCACGGAGCTTTAGGTGGTTAAAATTGTACATTGTATGTAGGGCAAAACCATTGCTTAAAAATTCGTTTCTATTTTAAGTGACTCAGCTAATTGGAGTGCCGAACTTAGCAATCCGGTTATCAATAAGCACGTTTAGTGCTCTGTTGAAGTCGTTCTTGTATAATGGTCTGAAGACGACATAGTGTGAAAAGGCCATCTCAGGCACCTGGATGGCGGGAAGGATTATCTAATTGAAGTTTATTAAAAATTTTAGAAACAGTTAGAGTGATAGGCAGTTTTGTTGGTTATGTAGTTTCCAGTAATAGATATAGGAGTCGATTTGCTTCGCTTGATTTTAGAAAGCGAAACCAAAACCTGTATACCAAACCAAAACAAACCTTTTTTGTGGTTTGGAATACAGTTTGTCGAATTATTGCAACTTGTTGTTGTGCCTCAAAAAAAACTGTGTTCCTTTAATTTTAACTAAATGAGAAATGAAATAGTTAGATATTTGTGATGTTTTTGGCACGAAATGATCAATTGCTTGAAATGAGAATTAAATTGAATTTATAATTCACAAAAGATCTGCTTTTGGAATATTTTGAGAAACAGTTTTGGTTTATTCAGGTTTAGGGTAACATCATTATGTCACATAACTGGACATGTTTCAGTGTTTATCATAGAAGTCGTTGATATTTTAGTCATTCGATTTTGTACTGCCTGCACTGGTTATGCTTTTGTACTTTAATCTTTGTGCGCGACTAATTGAAATGTATTACTTCCTATTTACTCTTTAAAATGGTTGTTCTGTTTTTTTAGATAAACAGGAGACAGTGGTTAATTGTTTGGTGTCTTTGTTGTTACCCTAATAACTTTTTTTGAGACTGAACAATAACATAGTAGAAGAGAGTTACTTTGGATATACTAACTGGAAAATTTTCTGTTTCAATTTTTTCTACTGTTTTAAGACTTTGTTCATTATCTTTAGTTGAAGTCAAGGATCAACTGAGTGAATTGAGTTGCAAGGCAGTTTTTCCTACCGCCTAAAAATTATGTAAATTTGGTACTTTATTGAAAAAGTAATTGTATATATAAATCATGTGGTTTGGTTTTTTTGTGTGAGTAAAGAGAGTGTTTGTTTATGATCTATGAAATTGCTATTAGGGTTTTGTGACACTTGCATCAGAAATACCTATGTAATTATGAACATATGACTTTTTTCAAATTCTGCCCTCGCCCTCAATTTAGAAGGTGTTTATGGACGCAACGTAACATAGTGGGGGCGCATATGAAAACAATATTTAGTGTGTCTGCTAAACCAATTGCAGCTTCAAAAAAAGTTATGTTAAAAAAAATTATCATGCTGAGCGGTTTCATGCTGCGATTATGAGTAATGAAGCAATGGCAAAAAAAAGTTTAAAAATAAAACAAAATTTAGACTCATCTGGCAAAAACTATAGGGAGTAAGTTTGCTGCCCCAAGTCTTTATGCCGCGGTGTTAACTGGGGGCATATAGACATCAGTGTCTTTCCACTGTTCAGGCAACACGAAGCAAAAATTCTCCTCTTTAATTTTTTTTATATTTCAGTATGGTGGAAAAGATCAGCTGTATGTGTCTATTGAAACATTATTGGTCGTCTTGGTTTTATGTCAAAACCAATTTCATAAGGGGCTAATCCAATGTCTGTTAAAATTTGGGAATTGAAAGCGTAGGGGAAGGTTTCTCTTTTTGTATATCATACGTCATATTGTGCTTTTAGAACAAAGCCTTGATACGTTTTCATTTGCTTGTTGCTGTTTTCAACTAAACCA
Organism: Convolutriloba macropyga; assembly: GCF_964194025.1. Taxonomy (NCBI): domain Eukaryota; kingdom Metazoa; phylum Xenacoelomorpha; order Acoela; family Convolutidae; genus Convolutriloba; species Convolutriloba macropyga. The sequence continues at coordinate 23,571,864 of NC_134481.1, forward strand.
CTTAACCACGGAGCTTTGAGTGGTTAAAATTCTACATTGTATGGAGGGCAAAAAAATTGCACAAATATTCATTTCTATTTTAAGTGACTCAGCTAATTGGAGTGCCGAACTTAGCAATCCGGTTATCAATTAGCACGTTTAGTGCTCTGTTAAAGTCGTTCTTGTATAATGGCCTGAAGACGACATAGTGTGAAAAGGCCATCTCAGGCGGGAATAATTGGACCTATTGTGTACATCAAAATACGCTGGTTTAAATTTGGAGAAACTTCCAAAAACAATTGTTGAGGGGGTCATTACAAGACTTGTCATGGGTTTGCTATTTAAGCATTCCAAGCAATCTTTTATAACGATGCCTACCCATGCTTTTGTTTTGGTGAAGTAAAATACTTTCAACTTCTTGCATATGTTTTCCGACAACCTGGATGGCCAGAGGGATTGTGTTAATGATCTTAATGAAAATTTTTGAGTAACAGGGAGAGGTAAAGTCAAGTTTTTGGTGACCTAGTTTTGTGTAGTAAATATAGGAGTTCATTGATTTCGATTAAACTTAAGTCGCAAGACGATAGTAATAATGTAGCAGCCCTTTGTTTGCCCATATGTTGAATTTGGGTGTAATTTGGCATTTTTCGTTCAGAATACAACTTGACCAAACGCTAGAAATTTCGTTGTGCCTCGAATGAGAATGTTCTGCGATTTTAATCAAAATCAGAAATGAAACAGTTGTATGTTTGTGTTGTTTTTGGTACAAAAAGATCCATTACTTGGAGTTAGATTTTAATTGTATTCATAATTTGCGCAAAATCTGCCTTTAGAACAGTTTGAGAAATAGTTTATGTCTATTGCGGTTTAGGGTAACATCTTTTATTCACATAACTGGACATATTCAGTGTTTATCATAGATGTCGTTGATATTTTAGAGATTTGGTATTGTATTGTCTGCACTTACAATTATGCTTTTGTTGTTTAGTCTTTGTGATAGATTGTTAACGATGTGTTACTTTCTAACTAGACTTTAAAATTGTTGTCCAGTTTCATAGATATACAGGAGAATGCGGTAAATCGTTTTGCAGTTTTGTAATATTTTTTATGACAAAAAAATAACAGGGTACAAGAAAGTTGCTTTGTTTATGTTAAATGAAATATTTTTTTCTAGATTTCCTACCGTTTTAAGACGATGTTCATGATCTCTGGTAGAAGTCAAGGATCGACTGAGTATTTTTTTGTTACTGCTGATATTCGCAGTGAACAACTGGAATTTCTAACACACGTTCTGATTCGCTTAAAATCTTAGAAATTTTTCTTGACTGTATTTTCCTTCGGATTTTTTGCAAAAATTTTATGTGTAAGTTTAATTTCGCAACTCAAAAGTCACACAACTTGACTTCAAAAACACAAATGTTTGTTCTCTTAATAACTTGTACACCAGATGACATTTAAGAATCGTAAAGAAACGTTACAAAACCGATATTTGCAACTTAGTGGAATATTCCGTTCAGAAATTTCTTGTTTAAAAAGCGAAATAAAAGTTCACATAATTTTAACCACACTGAGTCAATTAAAATGTTAGATTAAAGTTTAAATTTTAAATATTACATTTTGGCGTGATAATTGCGGGTTCAACTAAATTTACATAAACATTTCTGACTTAAAATCTGACATTTAAAACAGGAAAACTCGATTCGTTGGTCAAATACCAAACACATAATGTTCGTAACTGAGAATATAATTTGAATTTTTCGCATATCAAAAGCAAACATGATCTAAACACTGCTCGTGAAAATTAGATTATATGAAAAAACATTACAAAAAGAAACCAAACAAATAAAGGTCAGAAATAAGGTTAAGAATTCAAGAAGATACAAAATCGGGCACCGAAAAATACAAATATTGAACGTAGCACCAATCAAAAGAATATTTGCTTCGATTTGTGCCAAACCTTTTTAGTCCTAGCTTTAAGTCCGTAGAAGCTAGAGCACTTTAAAAAAAATGGCACTTTTTCAAGGTCATCCGATTATTTGTAACAAAACTGTGACCTTGAGCTAAAAACTACCACAAAGGAGCGCACTGCGCTGAAGAGTAAAAATAAACATTAGATATATGCACCAGTGATTTTGAAGGATGTTCCACCAAAGCTAAATCTGAATTTTTCCATCAATTTATTGAATGTTTTACAGTTTTTGTGATAAAAAATTGCAATATGGATTGCTATGACACTTTTCTGATGTCGTTAATAGATGAGAAAAGCAAGAATAAAGCATGCACATAAAATAAATCTAAATCGAACTAAACTGTTATGAAACGATAAAATATCATTTTTTTGACCGCATAATAGTCGGCGCAGTTATTGGTAGGAAATCCAAAAAAAAACAATCATTTGCGGTCAATAACTACATCAAACAGTTTCACTATTGGAAGCATGTAGCCTTCAATTGCAATTCATACTAGTGCTGACCTGATGAAAGTGTCGTCACTGTTATAGACTTCTTCAATTCTTCCAAGAGGGTAGTTAAACGGCTGAACGTTTTTGTCCAATATCCATACCACATCTCCAAATTCTGGTTCGTTCAGCACTTCTTTTGCACGTTTGGTACGCTTCTGAGGGCAAGGAAGATATTCGTTTAACGGTCGATTCTAATTTGACACAAGGATGCTGTGCTAGTTGCAAAACAACTTTCTCTAATTTGCTGAAGTTCCAGAAAACAATACATTTGGCCAATTTACAGTGATTTTTCAAACAAAGATGTGCAGTGCCCCGTCCACTACTTCTAAATGAACTGCTCAAACAATTAGTTGGCACGTGAGAGGGCACAAAAATTTTCAGACAGGGCGTCTGAACAACTTATCTTCGAACGGTCCGAAATAATCCTTTCCGGTGATCAAAAACGGTCGATATCACTCATTACTCGAACAACTGGTGAATCGCTCATCTGCGGTGTCTTGCTCCTACTGAACAATCGACACCCACAGCAGTTGTGTTTCACTGCTCGTGAGACCTTTCGCAAGCCGAATATCCGAAATAGTTTTTGAATTTTGTTAGGAATATATTCAGCGCCTTCATATTTCAAAACATTGTGCTGATAGTTCAAATACAGTTTTACAGCTCGGTGCTTGCTGGGTAGAATAGTTGGATGCTTCGTCTCGTAAATATTGCTTTGACGTAACCTTCACTTTGCTTGCATTCCTCCATCTGAATCAAGGAAAGGAGATAACGAAACAGTTCTGCTGCTTGAAGCTCCTGACTTGCCTGAATGAAGATACTTCGCGTAGGTCTCTTGATGTGAAAGTTTCCAGATAACTGTTTCTGGTTTTCCCAGCAAATCTGTGACTTGACAACTTTTCTGATTGATGGTGAGAATCCATGCTACTGTGAAACTGACTGAAAAGCTCGCAATCATTCGCTGCAACTTCTCTTGAGCAACATGAATTTGTACATCCACATCCTTCTCTGCTGGACGCTGGTTTCCTCATCAGACATTTGCTTCTTTAAACCATTATGGACCTTGAATCCAGTTACTGCTTGCAACTTCATCAAAGCTGAGGCCTCTTGTCCCCAAATCGGCTGGATTTTTTGCACCTGCGACATAATGCCATCCATCCATTTTTTTCTGAGTCGTGTATTTCAGCGATTTCGTCGGCGACTATTGCCGGCTGCTTTTCTTTGCCCTTGGATTACTGTTTACTATTGTAGAATCAGACCACAAGTAGATTTTGTGGAAATGAATCAATATTTCTTTCGTAATTGAGTCTTTCAACAGATTCCCAGTTAAAGCTGTTTTCAGCTAAAGTTTTGGAATCGTATGATGTATATCTGGTGCGATTCCGGAGTTACTCATGATGAAAGAAACTTGTCCAACTTGACTGTTGTTTTCTGTTGCGACTTATACAACTGCACAAAACGCATTATCGGATGCATCACCTAATACGTGTAACTCGTTTCTAACGCTTTTGCTCGAAGTCTGATACTATCTCTGAACGTCAAGTGCTTCCCCGGCTTTGAGCTTTGACACCCATTTTAAAAATTGTTTATTCAAGCCACTCTTGATGAAAGAGTCCTATTGTTGTATTTTCGTTTGCCATATTTCTTTTGAGTAGGATTCGCCCACGAATGATTAAGGGAACCCTATGGATCAACGATGATTGGAACAACTGACAAAACTTTACGTTGAGTTCAATGGATTTCGTGTCCCACTCAATGCCTCGGCACACTTTCAGAGTATCATCTTTTTTGTTCTATTCCAGACCAAGTAATGTCATGTATGGTCGTGAACTTCATTCTCTTCGAAATTTGTCGCCCACTTGGTCAGCTTGATGTCTCCTTTGTCTAGGAGTGCCATTAATTCTGTTTTCAGATCAGAAGCTTCCGCCTAGCAAGTCATCCATGTAGAAGTTGTGACATGCATTGTGACTCGCTCGCTCTGAGCCATGTGCATTGTCCAATCACATCTTTGTAACGGGAGATCGGCACATGTTGGAGACAATTTTGCTCCAAATATATGACGATTATATTAGTACGTGACAATTTGCTTGTTTTTCGCAAACCAGAGAAATTGTACAAACTGTCTATCTCCGGTATTGAATTCAACGTAAAGGAAACATTTGTTCAATATAGGAGCTTAGAAGATACTTTTGTTCGCGGAATCTGGCCAAGATCACACTAAAACTGACTAGTAAGTCTGGTCCTGTTAGAAGCATGTTGGTGAGTTGACAACTCCGAAATTTGTTAGCCGCATTACGCACTCTCCTCGCTTTGTCTTGTCTACTAGGGTTAAAAACTGAGTGATGCGGCACATACCACACCGGTTGGTTCGTTTTTTCAGCTAATTTATCTGTTTAAAGAATAGAAACATTTCTTTTCTTCAAGTGTGGAGATATTGTGTCAATAAATGTCAACTTTTGTAATCCATTTTTAACTAGACGACTTTTGAGACCTCGAAATGGTCCAAGAGCTGGTAAAAAGTTGTTGGAGAAAACTGTTTGCTCTCCATTCCAAAGCGAACCGACTTCGTATCACCCGCCATTGAATTTAATCGTAGAAAAGAGAATCGCACTAGCCAACATATCTTCTTTTGTTTGCTTGTCAGCAACCATTAGCGTTCCATGCGACTCCACATCCCACCAGTTTTTGACAATTATGGCTAATTTGATATCATCTTCATTAGAAACAAGACATGCTGCGCTAAATCGCATCTAACTGAGTGGTACTGGACCACTGACTGTCCCTCCAAAAGGCAGTTTGATCACCCAGGGTCTATATTCACCACAATTTTCCTCTTCGACAATTCGGATCAGTTCATAGGCATTCTGGCCTAGAATGATCATAATTTTTTTCAAATCAGTCTGCTTGAAACTAACACACTTCAAAAACGGATTCTCTTCTTTTATTTCTTGAACCGTGTAGACAATTGTTCCACTCTCCAACATTTTTTGACTATGAACTGTGAGTAGCTTGCCTCTGTCTTGCATGGAATTAACTAGCCCAATAGTTGCCTGAAACGCTCTGAGTTTTGTAAAGTGTGCCGTGAATTCCAGTCACATTTAACGATACTGGTTCTCCACGTAGTTCAAGTTTTTCTAGCAAGTCATCGTCCACCCATGTCCAAGGAGAACCCATATCACGAACATCAAGAATATCCTTGAATTTTAATTCTCGATCAAAGGTTCTGACTCCGGCGAGCTGCATCAGTCCTCAAATTGATTCAGCCTTGCTCATAAGAATGGTTTTCTCTGTCTTCGTAGTTGAATTATTGTTCTCAGGCTTTTTAGCATAAAACAGAATCTTGTTGTATGTCTTCTCACAAACATCAATGCTACATTTGCGCTTACTTGGACAATCTTTTGCAGGATGATTGTCTCCAAGACAACAGAAACAAATTCTCATCTTTCGCAACGTTGTATCTTTCATCAATCATCATACCTATGACATTTACGCAGTTCAAAGTTCTGTGATTAAAATCGTCAAAAGAACACTTCGATTGTGAGTTGTCCTAGCTATCGTTTCAACTAAACCAAGACTCATTCTCCGAAGACTTCTTGTAGTCTAAATTTTTTCCAAACTTCGACTGGCTTGGCTCCATTTTTGACGTTTTTGGCGTAGTGATGCAAGTGCTCGTGCAATTACGCTTTTAAATGCAACCAGATTTGAACTATACCCAAATGGGTATTCGACTCGCTTTGGTTGGGGACTCTATAAACGCAAACTTTGGACGTTTCGTATCTAGCGGCAACTTACTGTTGCAATGTCTAGGTTACTGGAAGAAAACAAATATTTTGAGCACCCAAATTGCTGTAAACTGTTCACAAATATTAAAATCGTATCTGCCAACTCAATCATGGATGGTCAATTGTTAAATCTAACCTGTGAGGGGTAGTGAATTTTGACAAGCTGTGAAAATACAATGTGATGAAGCAGACCAAACTTTCTTTGCAGTGTGTTCCAAGCTTGGTCTTACATCGCTCCATAGTATCCCATTCCATTGACAGCTCGTTTGGTTTTTCCAACAAGCGGTGTCTTCGAATGATTCTTTTTCTCATCTCGATAAATACTATTCTTATAATAAACAAAAACATTCCACTCCATGCGGGCCAATCCAATGAATTATCGTCAAATTCACCGAGTTTTAGCTTTGCAAAACTAATGCGACTGTTACTGGTTGACGGTGCTGAACAGACATCACCACTGTGTTCCCCTGGAGACATGGATATGTTTGTATCTGAGCTTCAATTGGGGTGAAATTGTCTGACTGTTCTTCCCAAAGGAGTACTTTGCTGCTCAAACTGGTTTTCGATATGTTCTCCTAAACTGTATTGCTGTCGACATTTTGTCAAACGAATAGAATATTAATCCTTCTTGAAAAGAGAACTTAATGTAGACTCATTCTCATGCAGATGGACTTTCATGTTTTCTGGGTACTCATCATGTTCCTCGTGAAACTGTTTCGAGTATTTTAGCGGTTCCTCGTCATCAGACTCCGCTTCATATGATTGTTTGGATTTATCAGACGTTTCCCCAGAAGAAATTTCTCTTTCGGCTTCACCAAGCGAATTGAAGTTTCTCTTCAACCTGCCTCATCTGTTCTTGGTGTTTTTTTTGCTTTCTTTCAAACTCCATCTGAAGTTTCTTCGACTCTATGTCAGCCTTCTTTTTGGTTTTTTGTCGTTCTTTAACTTTCTGGAGGTTTTGTATTTTTTTCTCCTCCTGTTTTGCAAGCTTTCTACATCTGAGCGACTATCAAATTTACTCACTTGAGTTGCTTTTTGAAACGGACAATTGTTTTTACTTTTCTCACAAGGTTTACGCCAGTCTCCTGAGGAGTACTGTCCGTTCGAACTGCTGCATTTAAAGCATTGTCATAGTAGATACTGAAACTTAACCACAACAAAACAATCTACTATTAGATGCTGCTCGCTCTTTGTGAGCGGAAAACTCAGAAGGTGGTTTTTGTGATCCGGTAGGCAACTTCTGTAGTCAATCCACTTCTCTGTTAATTCCCAGCAATCATTTCATTCATTCCACCATAATAAGCTTCTGTTCTATCAAACAAGCCGAGTAATTATTCTTCCTCTTCGAAGTATGCGTCCATCTCAAATATGAGAGGAGTAAGACGATAGTTTCTTTTCATCAATCGTATCAATTCTTCACCTTTTCATCTGAAATGATCATAATTCTGATATAGTTTCATCATGTCTGAAGAATTCCAAGACACTCTACGGCCACTGCTGAATGTAATAGGCAAGCTTTGTGTAAAGGAGACTGGTTTCTTAGACAAGGAAGACACCGATTTCTCCGTGACTTTCTGAGTATTTTTGACTTCCTGAACCCTACGACAGTAAATCTGTACTAATTTCATCTTTTAAAATGTCCGGGAAGATTACGGACCAAAGTTGTTGTGGCTGATTTTAGTAGTGAATAACTAGAAATATCTTTACGCCCGTTCTAGTTCGTTCAAAGTCCTACAAACTTTTCGTGACTGTAATTTTTTTGGGACTTTTGCATAATTTTTAGGAGTAAGTTCAATTTCGTAACACAAACGCCATACAACTTAACTTCAATAACAGGATTGTTTGCCCTGTTAATAACTTTACACCAGATGACATTTAAAGTGGTAACTAATCAATTTTTGCAAAAACAATTTTTGCAACATAGAGGAGTATTCCGTTCAGGAAGTTAATCTGTTTAAATAGCAAATTAAAAAAGTAAAATAAAATTAACCAAACAACGTCAAATAAAATCATAGGAAAGTGACTTTTTAAACGTCAAAATATGGAGCAATAATTGCAGGCTCAACTAAATCAACTTAACCGTTTCTTACTTTATATCTGGCAATTAAATGACATATAAAACAGGGAAACGTGATTCATTGGTCTAATATAAAACAAATTTTGATCATAACTGAGTATAAAATACGAAATTTCTCGTATATCAAAAGCAAACATGATCCAAAGACTGCTCGTGACCATAGATTCAGATGTCATAAAAAAGGCATTTTTCAGGGCAGTACTGTGGTCAGGCAAAAAAAATTTCGGTAACGATTGTGGCGATTCGTCGAGTGGCATTTGAATATATGTTGTTCAAATCGACTATTGATGAAACCGGGTGAACTGGGTGAACAAACGTGTTTCCTGTAAAAAGGGAGTCGTTGTTAACTAGAACAAATATGTCAAAGTGAATGGGAATAAGAGTAGATGTTGTAATCGTTCTCATAATTGTAGGGTTATACAAGTTGCACAAGCTGTTTTTTGAAAATTGTGGTTGCCTTAAATGGTATATTGAGCTCTACTTTGATTTTTTTAAAAAAAATTAGAAGTTACATAGCATGTTTTATACTGTATTAAGAGTTGAGCTAGTTGTGCAAAAAGTGCTTGTTCTTATTTTGGTTTGCTGAAAAATGAAGTGTCAGAGAACATTTTTCCATCGTAATGTAGAAGAAGACGTTGTATGGTAATTCAAATATATCATGTTGTAGTGCAAGATCTTGTTCCTAACTGAGTATAAAATATGAATATTCTCTTATATCAAAAGCAAACATGATCCAACGACTGCTCGTGGCATTTGAACATGAATTTACAATAGAACAGAAAACCAAAAAACTAAATGTTAAAAATTAGGTAAAAAATTTAAGAAGTGCCCAAATCAGCCATTGGGCCTCCGTCTAGAGCACTGCGCTGAAGAGTAACAATACATATCCGACATATGCACCAGTGACCTTGAATGTTGTTGACCAAGGTTAAATTTGAATTTTCCATCAATTTAGTGAAAAATTTGCATTATTTCTTATGAAAGGCAATATGGATTGCACTTGAAACTTTTCTAAGATCCTTAGTAGATGAGAAACGCAAAAACATGTCATAGCTATAAAATTATTCGAAATGGAACCGATAATTTTTTATGAATAAGAATCCTATCTAAGACGTTCTAATCGTTCTTATAATTGTAGGAGCATACAAATAGCACGCTGTTTTTTGACAATTGTGGTTTCCTTAAATGGTTTATTGAGCTCTACTTTTATTTTTTTAACATTGAACTTAGAAGTTGCATACCATGTCTTTTACTGTATTGTGAGTTCAGCTAATTGTAAAAAAGTGCTTGTTATTATTTTGTTTTGCTGAAAAATTAACAGTCTGAGAACATTTTCCTATCGTTTTGTAGAAGAAGACGTTATATGGTAATTCAAATCTGTTGTACTGCAAGATCTTGTGACCATCATTTGTTCAAACTTATCCAGTATAATTTTTAGTGTTTCGAATGTATTATTGGTTAAATAGTTTGAAAAACGTGCGTCCATGAATTCTTTGAAATCGTTGACGCGCTTGCTTAATGATTGATAATCCGCTAGTGTTATATTATGTTGTGCGTAAACAGTTTATTCAATTTTTAATGTCAGAGGACGGTTAAGAGGATTTTGGATTAATATTTTTAAACGAATAAATGGTATTCAAGATTATTGGTGACCACGATGGATAAAAAGTATTTTTGCTTATTGGTACAAATGAGAGTTCTGAGGGAAACAATGAAGGTCCGTTTGGCTACCGGGTTTAACACTCTTAGGAAGTGAGAGATTATGTTAGGATACTATGTTCCAAAGATTGGAAGTTTAGTTTATGATCTCCAACTGCTGGGAAAAGGTGGAAATAGTATGGTGGTAGTTTTAACAATTAAAAGAAGATAAGATGATTTTTGTATGCACATTCTTGTTAAATGAGTAAATTATGTTCTGAGGGCCTGAAAAATCACAACTTTATCTGAAAAATGAAAAACTAATGTAAGCAGTGTGGTTCGATGGCTGTAATTTTCAATGAAACCAGGGTGTATATCTATTCTGATTGTTCCTTTCAACTGCTGTTTACTTTTAGCACTAAATTGTTTGATAGTTTTTTATTTCCTTCCAGATGTCGATTTTTAACATTTTTTGAGAAGTACCTAGATTAAGAAGATAATCTATTTCTTTGTAAGGTGGCAATGAAATTCGATTTCACTTATCTTTTTGAGTTGTACATAATGTGAGTGGTAGTACACAAATGTTAAAATTGGATGAGGTTGATAGAAAGCACTCTTTTGTATGAGAGTTGCCTTTTTCCTGACAGTTACAGTGTTCTTCTTTTGTATTGTTATTTAGTTCTAAAAGTAAAGCATTATATTGCTTCTTCAACAGTTAATCTTCAAAAAAATTTCGTGTTTCTATTAAAAACCTTGAGTACTCTGTCTGTTCTCGAATTTGAGTTGTAATTATTGTAAGAGCTGGATGATTTGCTCCTCTAAAAATTTTTTTGTTGTATCGTATAAGGAACCCCATCTGCTACGCGGCTTATGTTGGGTTTTTATGTGTATTATTGTTTGTGTGTATATGTGTACAGTTTATGTTGGGTAATATATGGCGAAATAAGTCTCGTGGTTCTTTACTTTTTCCTTCAGAATAAAATGCGAATGGGATCGGCTTGCCTTGCATATTGCTTGATCTGCCTTGTTTGTTTGTTGAAGTTTGATTTTTCGTCACAGCTTGGTTTGAAACTTGCTTCGGAAAATTGGATTAATCTACGGTTGTAGTAGATCTACGATCGGGACAAGTTAAAATACTGTGTCCATAACAAGGGCATTTTTGTGAAAATCGTGGAATAGAGGTCTTCCTTTGATCGTAGGAGTAATTATATTGTATGACATTGAGAAAGCATGCAATTCTTTGTTCCATAACTTTCTATTATCTGTTGTAATGTTATCGAACTCCATGTTCTTTTTATTTATTGCGGTTGAGAAAGTATAATTTGTTTTAACCTTGTGTCGATTGATATCTATTTTATGGACGTATTCCTGGTGAATTTTTGTTTACAGTTTGTGACAAGGGAAGTTGCTGTTACAATGCTGTTGATTTGTGGCTTGCAACCTTTTTTTAATGTTCTTCGCGCTAACTGTGATTTTACTGCCAATATTCGGGAATCATTTTTTGTGCATCTCTCATCCCCGGTGCGTTTTTAACAAAAGTTTTTAAACTTTTTGATAAATCTTAAGAGCAAGATTCTTTATTCGTTTTCCAGATTCAGAAAATTGGCTTTCTAAGAGTAGTTGAGCTTCCGTTTGCGATAGTTGCTTATCAAACGTATTGTATAAATCCCGGCAAAAAGCTTTCCAAATTCTTTTACGTCTAGTGGAAGGTGTGAACACCCTTGCTGTGCAGGGCCCACTAGTGCTGTATAGGGCTATGGTTTTAAGGATCCACTCTTCATGACAAATGGAATTGGTTTGTTTCTGGTATGTTGTCATGGCCGTCCTTACTGGGATAAGCTTTAGAAATTTTTCGGTAGTATATGTAGGGTCAGTGCCGTCAAATGATCATAGAGTGTTACTTAGGAACTGGGCTTTCTGTAGAATGGTACATCAATTAAAAGTTCTTTTCCACTGATTGGGAAGGTGTTTGAGGTGAAGCCGCTAGTGAAGAAGATGATTTCGGGGCGTTAATAGTGGTCTGCTTATTTTGTGTATTTCGTTGTCTTAATAAGTTACTAAGTGTTTTGCTTTCGTTTGAACTTTTTGCAGGTCGATTTGTGTATTTTGAGATTGTTGGTTTGAATTATTATTTTTCAATGGTTGATTATTTAAGTGCGTCGAGTTTTGTCTTCGTAACTTTGGTAGGGTTGTAATATTATTTGATAAAATTGGTAGAGCAGTGTTCTCTTCTTGTCTTCAACGCTGTGGTATTTTTTGGAGTCAATTGTTTGTTCTAACCTCTGATAGTGTGGAGTTAAAAACAATTGCTGTCAAATCATTTGAATTGTTATTTCTTGTTTGCTCACATATATTCGAATTCAGGTGTTGTGGATCCGTTGGAAATTTTTCAAAAGCAAAAATTGGCTCAGTGATATTATCTATGTATATAAGTTTTTTCTAGGTATTTTCAATGAAATTGCAAATTTTTTGATTCGCTATTCTTGCATAAGTTCTTGTGGTATTTCTGTTACGCATATGGAAATTCTGGAAGACACTGTGGTTCGTAAATGTATTGTAAAAGTTCCATAAGTTTTTGTATTAGGTGTGGGAATGCGGTTGCTCTTGATATTGTGGCTTTGAAAATGTGGCGTACCTGATTCGCCATAAACCGCAAAAAAATCATGTGAATATTTTGAGTACTTCTAGTGTAATAGCTTCTAATAAAACACTGTCTGTGACAGTCTATCTTAAGACTAAACCCTTCTTTTTCCTGTTTTGCTAATTTATGTACGCTTTCGGCACGTGAATGTTAAGTATCTGCATTTACTGTCAGCGCTAAAAGTTTGAGAATTACATTTAATTATTTTCAAATTTGTATTTCTTCTGCCTGAGGTGAGTTTTTCTGCTTGCAAACTTTTAAAATTTCAAAAAGTTTTAAAATTTTTATAAGCGTTGATTTTTTTGTCGTAGGACGAATGTTTCTCTATCGTCGCGTGTGATGTCTGGAGAGAATAGTGTCTCCCCAAAGTTGTAGTTCAGTTGTTGGTTCAAGTGTAGAGCCTATGAAAATATTATTGTTGTTACTGTGAGCCGATTTAGTAGGCTTGTATCTACTGTAACTAAATATATGTATGCAGAGAAGTAATTGTCAATTAAAACTTAAATTGATTAACTAAAACGAACGTTTTCGAATATTGCGTTCAACGTCAGGTTAAAAAACTAAATGAAATCATTTACAAAGTATATAAACTTGTCTTTGACTATAATTCTAAGAAATGAGTTAAAATAACACCGAATTTTTGAAATTATTTACAGTTAAAATCACATTTACAACATTTTATTTACTTTTATTACTCTAAAATCAATTCGTTTTTTATTCCGGATTTTATTGAAATCCCGGATATAATGCTTTCTATTCCTGAAAAGTGATTTTTACTTTCATTGCTGTCTGTCTCTATTTTTTACTTTTTCGGGTTGACAAAACTTCGAAATAACATGTACCAGAATAATTTTCGAATTTCAAAAGTCAAATTCTTGTATATGAACTAGTACTTCATTGTCAATTCCTGCCCCCGATACTCATCGCGCGTATTTAATTGCGGTTTCAGCTTTTTGATGTTGATCGCTTCTATCGTCATTGGTTTTTCAACCCGCGACATGCATCAACAATTTCCCATTTTACGTTATGCGTTGTACCACAACATTCAACAGGGTGTTGTCCAACAGGGGAATCCTTCTTTTGATGCTCTGAAATTCTAGTGGTAACATGTCGGCTGGTTTGGCCAACATAGATGGATCTGCATCTATTACATGTAATTTTATATACCACATGGGATTTCAGATTCTTATCAAAAGGCGATTTCAGGGTGGGCAAGCAAGTTCTTAGCTTTCTTGTTGTGAAAATGATTTGAATATCACAAAATTTCAGTCTACTTGCAAAATTTTGCGTGATATTTCCTCTGTATTGAACAAAAAATCTAGGTTTAGGCTCCCTATTGTTAATACTTTTAACTTTTTTAAGATGTTGTTCTTTTTGGGGTGGTTTTGCTGTGACCTTTTCCTTCGTGACTATTTAATCCAACGTCTCATTAACAATACTGGAGGACCACTCCGTTGGGAATTGATTTGCAGTCCAGATCTCTTGATTTTTCTTAAGAGCTACATCAAAGGATTGCCAGTCACTGGTCGCATTGAAAATCCTATGCACAGTCCCTTGAATCACATTTCTTTAAGTTGTAACGGTGCACAGCTACGGAAATTAGGGTTATGCCGGTATCAGTTGAGTTTTGATACCAATGACAGCTGATTTTTCTATCTTCGTTTAGGTTTATGTTTAGATCTAGGAATGCCAGGTCTCCACTTCCGTTTGGTGTCTCAAGAGTGAATTGTAAACTAATTGTACTCAAGGTAATCTAGAGGGTTCCCCTTTACCGTGCACACTATGTCATCCACATACCTCTTGAATAATTTCAATTCCAGTGCGTCCTCTTTTCTACCTTTTTCTTCACAATAGGAACAGTTCCAAACAATTTCCTGCAAGGTCTGATATTCTGTGTCAGTGATACCTTGGCATTTTGCATGAAACCAGTTTTTGCATGATTCGCACTCGACTCCTTTCCCTCGTAAAGTAACGCGTCGGTTACAGTCAATGCATATCACCTTTCTGTCAGGAGTTTTGATCTACCTTCCCTTTTTTGATTTCTGCAAAGATTTTTCGAAGGATTTCATCCACAAATTTTCCAAAATTACCGCCAACGAAGCACCCATCGTTAAACCGACCGATTGAGTGTACCACATTTTATTACACTTAAAGTGAACAATCGTTACGGCTAGTCTCAAAAGGCTCTTCTTAGCTGACCTCGGAATCTCAGGTAACTCGTCACTGGAGTACAGTTCTTTAAGCGCAATTTCGATTGCTTCCTAAACCGGTACATTGGTGTATAAGCTTTTTCCATCGAGAGATACCACTAGCTCATCTTCATCCAATTTTGTGGCCTCTAGAGCTGCTCTGGCATCTTTCTTGCGAGTTAGTCTCAATATTTGCACCTGGTAACTTCTCGAAAAAGGGAGAGAGAAATTTATTGAGGTTCTCGTAACTGCTACCGGGTATTGACAGAACAGGCTGAAGCGGCGTTCCAATTTTATGTAGCTTAGCAAGATTATAAAACCTAGCCGGTTGCGATCCAGTTGTCCTAAGCCTGTGATAAATCTTTTCACTTATCTTTCCCTGTTTCATTAATTGATGCAAACTGCTATTTATCAGTTTTTCCGTTCTTATTGTTAGATCATCACTTTCTCCATTATGAGGCTCAAACTGACTGGAGCTCAGGATTTCATTTAGCTTATCCGAGTATGTTTTCTGTTTCATAACACAAAAACCCCATCTTTTATCAAAAGGTACAACTAGTAGTTTTTGATCTTTCAAAAAATCATTAGTTTTTAACCCCTCTATCCGTTGGTGTCTGACGTACATTCTTGGCGTACCATTTGGTAGACGATTCTGTTTTATATAACTTTTCACCATCAGTGTTGTTCTCCCTTAACTCACAAACTAATCTGTCTACATCCGCAAGGAAGTGCACTTCATTAAAATTGTCCCTGACTGGATGCTTTGGACCTAACGATAAAACGTCCAGGACAAATTTTGGCAGTTCAGCACCCTCCAGTGTAACAAAATTATTATGAGATCCATTCCGAAAAGGCCTGTCTTGTCTCTCAGACAGCTTCGCTAACTTGTCATTAAGTCGTTTACTAATCAATTCGGAATGATCTCTCATTTCCTTTTTAATGCTGTACACAATTGAAGGTAATAGTTCTTTTTTCACATCTTTCCTGAGATTGCCCCTGTCCTCTCCAAGTTTTTCCTCGAACAATCTACGGCCTTGTTCCGCACAACTTATTTCTTTCCTTAAGAGCTTAAGCTTAAAGCTGTGCACCACTTGATCTGAAAAAACTTCGTTTTTGGGAATTGGGAACCTCAAAAAATCCGGAAAGATATCATTGTTATTAGAGTTTTTCAAAAAATCTAATCGATATTTACAGTTTAACAATTTGTTTGAAGATTTTAAATAGTTTAGGAATTGTTTTATGCAGTTGTTGTGCTTGAGAATGTATCTGAGCCATGGTTTTGGTAGAAATTCGCACATGACGCTAGCTCGCTCAGGGACAGGGGGCAATGAAGCCCTATTGTTGAGGAGCTACACTCTCGTTTTGTGCTCTTTCTACCAGTCTTACCTTTGCTCTCGCCTTCCTCTGTCGTTTTCCGAGATTCTTCCCTTTTCCTTTTTTGAGCAGAGCTTTCAGGTTTCCTTGGTGGCGCAGGACAATGTCCAATGATTTGATCTCACGTGCCGGTTCCTGGTGGAGCACTCTGTAGTCTCCCAGCTGTGTTTTCCCCTTCCGTTTCGATATCAAGTGCTTTGTCACCCTCAGAACCAGTATCCCAGTGCTCAACAACTAATCGAAAAAAAAATTGAAAGTAACTTAAATTGCCTTTTGGTAAACCTTTTTTTATGGTTAGAGTTTTGAACTCACTGGTCACACCAGTTAATGCAGACCAAGACCCTAGTTGGACTCCTTTTACAGCCTTAAGTCGTATAAGCTGGGGCTATTTATTTCAGCGCGTGAAGTAGACTTACCTAGTTTTCTCTGTGTAACAGAATCTATAAAACACTGAGGATAAAATACGGTGGTAATAATAAAAAGCACCGGAGTCAACGGTATACACATAGTGTACTTATCTAGCAGAATGATGCAGTTAAGTTTGAATGCGTTATTTTAAAGACAATGGAGTCTCATCCGCCTTTCTGTTCACCATACGTGTACATGGCTTGCGTTGTTCTAAGAATATAAATTTAATTGCCGTATATTAATTTCTAATAATTTGTTCGAATTGCCAAAAAAGAAATATAATTATGCACAGCAGCAATTTAATATGGCTATTTGATTACCATAGTTTGCTTTCGTTTAGACTAGACTGAAAAATTCCGTTGAGAGCGTATATCCGATCTTTCAGTAAGAGAAAGCATAATAAATGCTTAGTTTTTTAATTTTGATTTTAGGTTATATTTTAACCGGCTGTTTTAGTTTCCATCAGATCAATTATACATTAAAAAATTTAGAATTTCATTCAGTTTTAGAATTTGTAAAACCACTTGGGTTCAATTTTTCTTAGAATAACTGAACGTAATAAATGAGAATAAATTTTTACTTGGTTTCAAGAATCGAGTCGGAGATCCGAATTTAGCACAGATTAAATTGACAAAATTGTGACGAAAAATATTAGAAACGAGATATTTTGGGTAAAAAATAGAGCCCTACAGCTTAACAGCAATTATGACAGAGCGCTTCAGAAAATCAAAACCAACGTTAAAATTGCACTATCGAGACCTGCTAAAAAATTGTTCCAATTTTACAATTAATTCTACTAATAAGTTCCTGAAAATGCTCTCTATCAGAGACAATTTTCATCAAAAGAAAACTTAACTCGATATTCCCTTAGGACATTTTATTTGAGAATTTAATCAATCAAACTAATACAAAATTGAGGAGTTTTCGGCAGCGTGTTTTGAGCACAAATTTACAAAACGTTTCGAACCCTTCGTAATATGAAACATTTGTAATTGCTTTAAAGTTGTTTATTGTTAACCCTAAAAGATATATCAATTTCATCTAATATGAAAAACATAATATATGTCACAAACGAAAACTTACTCTTTGAATATAAAGTTGACTATGTCTTCTCAGGTTAACGTTAATGATTTCGTACAAAGCGTATCTTTTGGGTGGTGAACAATTAATTGAGTTTATTCTTTTATATTTTTAAAATAATGGATTTCTCGGCCAAAACAAAAGTATTAAAACTAAAGTCAAAGAAAACTGTTTTTCATTATTCGTTTTTAATTGTGGATTAAGTTCAGCTGCTTGTATACATAATTAAAAAATAATAACAAGAAAAAGGATGTCAACCTCCAAAATATTAATTTTCATTAATTCATCACAATTTTTGTACCATTTCAACTATTCTCCAAAACTTTGTAGCAAAATATTTATCAGAAAAATCATTTGAAACTTGTTAAATTAAAAAACAAACAAGGGAAGAAACAAAGATACAATAAAAAGACCAGCAACAAGTTGCATCAGCTGGGGAAAAGTCTAGAAATTGTTTTTCTTAAGTAATAATTGGACATCCAAAATGATGAATCAATAAGTTTCAGCTATATGCAAATTAATCAAACCTTTTTTATTTCGGAAAAAATGTTTGTTTTCAACAAATGAAGAATCGCGCAGTATGTGTTCGATGGAATTGTTTGATCACAAATAAAAATGTTTTAATCCCGCGTTCGAAATATACGAAGAGATCTCCAAACGCACCCTTCTTAACCATATCGCAAACCAATGCAATTTTGTGTGATTTTACAATTGCAGTGAAGGAACTTAGCAGGTTAAATATTCTCACAACCAAAGCAATGAGTAAAAATCAACGGCATTTGTTCAATCGCTAGTGATGAGTGAAATTAAAACTTGCAATAATCTTGCAAGCAGATTCAAAACTTGCAAGATTCTTGCAAAACTCTTACAAGATATCAATCAAGGCAAAAAAATAAAGCAGGTTACAAAAGTTTTAGAAAACATCTTTGATGCAAATTATTTTTTATTGAAGAAATTACAAAACCGAATTCAATAAAAAAATTTTATCCCGGACTCAAAATCTTGCAAGTTTTTGAATTCTGGAAATTTTTTGTTTGTATTTTTGGTAGCTAAAACTAACTGAAAAACCAAATGAAATAGCCAATATAAACAATTTTGATCAGCAGAATTGAACCTATTTGACCTTGTCCGTAAATGCTTTTTGAATGTGAAATCTTGCAAGAATCTTGCAAGTTTCTTGCAAGATTTTGAATTCAAAAATAAATTTTCTAAAAATAACTAGAGACATCTTGAGCCAACCAAATCCGCCTTTTTTAAGATTAATTAACCTACTCCATAAAACGACAAAAACAGACACTTTCAATCTTCCTTTCATTTTTTAATCAAACAAGCTAATTATAAAGAAACAACCAGATGGAATATTTTGTTATCAATCCTATCGGTATTTGAGGATCCTTATGTAGTCGTGAAGAATATTCTGCTCATTTTTAGTTCCAATTATCTTACTCATGAAATCTATGTGAACCTACTTGATCCCTTCAGTTGACAGCTATTGGTAATAATGTCCTTGAAGTTATTTCATTCGAAAAGTACTGGTAAGTTTTTGAAATTTCATTTTTTGTTTTTCTTTCATTCCAATTATAATTTAGGTTCATCATACAGAAAGTCAGCCTCACTTTACTGGTAAATCAAACGTTAACTCCGTCGTTGATCTCATGCTAATTAATATTTTTTATTAAGTTTAAAGAGAAAACAACAATGTTTTTTTATAACTGATATTTCGCAAAGTATCACAAAAAATTAATTGTACAAAATAATATACTTTTGTCCCAAAAAAGTTAAGACATCACATAGCAATGAAAAAAAACGTCCGAGGAGCAGGTTTTAGTTATTTTGCTAGATTTTGAGTTAAATTTTTATGTTATTATAAGGAAAATCGTGTCACGCTTCACGCTCCTGATAATTTCTCCTAAACTATTTTTTCATTTTAAACTGGTATAGTTGCGTTTTCTTGATTGTGAGTTTTTTGTCTACATTTTTATTTGATTCCTAAATTGGCCTGCTCAGAAGGTTTTTAAGCTGTTATTTTAAAAATATTAAAAAATAATGTTTTAAAATGTTTTTTTAGTATTGATAAAATTTTTCTTTCATTTGCGTTTTTGTTACTTGAAAATTCTGTTATTTAGACTTTTCTTGGGTGCATGAAGCTTTTGAAATCCTTAATCTATGGAATTCAATATTGTTTCATTTTTGTGAAATCACAAAATTTTTGTTTGTGTTCTTTTCTGTTGAAACACAAAACACCAAGCCCTTTGATGCGAGGAGGGAAATTGTTCCTTCTTCGTGGTAGAGGTCTTCGGCTTCCAGAAAATAAAAGCAAATGTGCTTGTTTTTGTCCTGAATTACGTCCGAGGGGCACCTTTGCGTCGTTTTTGCTAGACTTTGATTAAAACTTCTATCTTATTAGTAGAAAAATCGGGGCACGCTTCACGTTTCTGATGATTTATGCCAAACTACTGAGCCCATTCAGATAGGCATGGTCTCATTTTGTTGAATATGAGTTGTTTTTGCCTACAGTTTTTGTTTGATTATCAAATTAGCCTGCTCAGAAGGTTTTTAAGCTGTAAGTTTAAAAAATTTGAAAAACTAAAATGTTTTAAAATGTTTTTTTTTAGTATTGATGTAATTTTTCTTTCATTTACATCTTTGTTACTTGCAAATTATTTTATTTAGACCTCTGATATTTTCCGAATCCTTAATCTTTGGAATTCAATATTGTTTCATTTTTGTGAAATCCTTTATGGTATCATTATTGTTAATATTCCTGATGTTAGTGTTATCGTGGCTTTCAAGGTCAATTAATGAAAGAGTGTTTACTGTATCTGATGAAATAAGCGCTCCACCATCTAATAGTGAGGAATAAATATCCGTTTCTGTGGTTTCGTCGGGCTTGTGTCCATTGGTCGTGAATGGAATATAGTCTCTATATTATCTGTTGGTGACGCTTCAAGAGATGTATTAGGGTTTTTTGGAGTGCTTTCAAAAGTAAATGGTTGGTTTTCCGCGTTTTAACTTCTAATTTCAATATTATTGTAAACAATTGTTAGTTTTTGAATTATTTTTGATGGAATTTCCGTGATAAATATAAAATTTTCAGGAAACCAATTTGAATCATAAATCAGTGTTTCTGGCAATTTATTTATCAAGATTGGGTACGTGTCGGCTATTAGATTTGTAGCCTGAAAAACATGTCTCACTATGTTTTCCAAAATTCGTGTATGTACCAAGAAAGAAGTGTGAGAGAGCCTAATATTTCCTCTTGTGACAAATCTGCGTCTTTTGAAGAGCTTTTGTATGTTTTTTTTAAGTTGAGTATAACCTTCTGTTTCTTAACTAGCAATTTCATATATGCTTTCTTTCCGTGATTGTAAACCGGCGGTATTTAGTGCTGGTGCTAAGCTAGGCGTTGTAGAATTTCAAATGACGATTTTCTAAATGCACCAGCTCTACCTGAAGGTTGTAATTCTGTCCAACCTTCGTTGAGAAACTCAACTAATGTGTCTGTGGGTTACAAAATGTATCATATATGAGTGAAACATAAGTTGTGTTTAATGGATCACAGATAAAAAGAATAGAGCCCTTTGTGAGTTGAGCTCCACAAATTTCGATTAAGTGTGAGAGAAAAGCTTATCGTGAGATTTCTGAAGCTTTATCTGGTAAATTAAGAAAAGGTTTTTGATCCTCTGCAAAAAAATTAGTATTTAAGTTGTTTTGCTGTGTTTGAAAGTAAAATTAATTCACCTAGGTGTTGATTTTGTGGAACTTTAAATAGTAAGATTTTGTATATAGGAGTTTTGCTCCGTTGTGTAAGAACAGTCAACTGTAATTCATTGGAATGTGGATCCGATTTTGTTGGCGTCTGGACAGTGTGACAGCTCATTTTGTTAATACTATTGTATTTATTTTGTTTTCTGAACTATTTGTTGGGGTTGTGTTCTCCACTTTCTGAGCTTTAAGAGTACGAAAATTTTAAAATTATATAAACTTTTTCTAATTTTCTTTCTCAAAGGATAATAGTGTATTTTTCGTGAGTTCTTTTTACGGTTAGACTTTGTTAACTCACTGGTCGCACCAATTCAAGCAGACACGAAGTTGGTTCCTTTTACACCCTTAAAGTATAACGAGCTAGGGCTACTTATTTTTCAGACTAACCGACTCTGGAAATTACTGAAGGTGTACTTCGTTTATAACGATGTACAAAAGAGTTAACACCGGAGTCAGAGGTATACACATTGTGCAACTACTCTAATAGACTGACCAGAGTCAGTGGAGTTACTGCTATATAAAAGAGAATAGTGTCTTCTCGGTCTCTGATTGATTGGAGGAGCACATCCAGTAATTCTTCTGCTACAATATATATAAATATGTGGTAGGGTTGCAACGCTAGAAGTTGGTTGAAGATCCGTGTCTCCTCTGGTAATGGTTCCCGATTGGCCAGCTTGTCCACTATCCAGTCCCTGTAGAGGAGATTGAAAGTGTGTCCGTACATACACTTTGTTGCGCCTCCCGCTACACACTGGAGGTATTCAATGCGGACAAGGATCGGGCAACGCGTTCTCGCATAAAGTGCCGAAGACAAGAAATAGTTTTAATTAGGGTCAAAATTTCGGAGTGTTCCTTCGCAATAAGTGGAATTAATTAAACAACTATAATTCAAATAGTACTCTGGCGTGAGCCTTCGTCTAGATTACCTGTGAGTAGAGTGTTGACTAGTGTTCTCAGTAAGTTGTCCAATTCGGATGTGGAGTCAGTAGAAGTGCCATTTACAGGGTGTGCTGGCCAGTAAGGCCAGTCCTGTCAAGAGTACCCAAAATTCTCTCACTGTCCTGTAGTGTGGATTTAATCCCAGTTGGAGGATCGTTTGAAATCTGTAGTCTCTGTCTGGTTGTGCAAGGAGAATTCTGTTTATCTCCCTCTGGTACAGGGTTTTACCGGTCAAATATACCAGCTTACCTTCTGGTGAAAATTGATCTTTTAGCTACTGTGTGAGCTATTTTTCTTCTTCTAGTTTTAGTGAACTTTAGTGCCTACTGAGTAAGCTCCGACCGGAGCAAAGAAGAAAACAACTGATCCTAATCTTCAATTGTGGTAAAGAAGAAAAAACAAAGAGGTTTAAAAACAATAAAAATAAAGAGATACATAGGAAGAAAAAAGAAAAGATAAGGGAAGTGAGTTTAGAGAACAGTGAGTATCGAGTTTTTTGGGTCAGTGAGCCGAAGGTGGTAGGACTTCGGCCTACGTCCGAAACTTGAAGTCGAACTCAGGGCCCGATTGTGGGAACCCCTGAAGAATTCAAGAAATTCCATGTCTCCTGCAAGACAGGCGGCAAAGGTACGAGTGCAGAAATCAACAATGCAGTAGGGTTGCAACGCTAGAAGTTGGTTGAAGATCCGTGTCTCCTCTGGTGTTGGTTCCCGATTAGCCAGCTTGTCCACTATCCAGTCCCTGAAGAGGACATTGAAAGTGTGTCCCTACATAGACTTTGTTACGCCTCCCTCTACACACTGGAGGTATTCAATGCGGACAAGGATCGGGCGACGCGTTTTCGCATAAAGTGCCGAAGACAAGAAATAATTTTAAATAGGGTCAAAATTTTGGAGTGTTCCTTCGCAAAAAGTGGAATTAATTAAACAACTATAGTTCAAATAGTACTCTGACGTGAGTTTTCATTTGGCATACTGAAGGCCTGAATTCATATGTACAAGAGGATTAGTCCGATGAAAGTGATAATGGACGAAGAGATAATTGTGTATTATGTGTAGCATTTTTGTCCCGTTGACTCTGTGAGTTTGTTTGTTTACATCAATTTGAATTTGATGCAAAAAACAAAACTAAAAGATAAAAAGGGTCGTATTTTTAATGTATGCGGTAGGGGCGACATCCCTCTTGAATAGTGTATTGAGATAGTCGTTCTGACAATCTGCTAGTGCAGAAAAATAGTTCGAGAGGTGGCAAAAACGCTCTGTGAAGTGGGGATTTATCGCGAAATGACGGCACTCAATTGAGAGTTCCCTATCCCGTCATTCTTCTGCATGCTCGTTTTCGAACTGTCCCAAGGAGCATGAGCTTGCCGTTGGTTTCAACGTGTGGTGTGGTGGAGTGGAAAAATAGTTAATCCTCTCGGGTACATAAACATCGTGATCCGAGTTGATGCCCAGAGGATTTGTTAACTGATGAAATTTTAAATTGGGCCCCGATGCTCTGTGTAGCACTCCTGTG
The DNA here is from genome assembly GCF_964194025.1 of Convolutriloba macropyga. Taxonomy (NCBI): domain Eukaryota; kingdom Metazoa; phylum Xenacoelomorpha; order Acoela; family Convolutidae; genus Convolutriloba; species Convolutriloba macropyga. The sequence goes on from NC_134481.1 coordinate 23,595,709, forward strand.
TAGGGGCGAAGGGATTGACTCGGCCCTTTGAAAATGAGGGCTGTGGGCCTCTGTGAGGGCTGGCGGTATGCCGTGCAGGCGACTGTGAGTTCTGGAATGGGGAGGAGCGGAATGGGTATATCTCTTGTTTCATAGTCCCTGTCTTTTTGGGGAAGGGTTTGCGCAAAAAAAATTATCGGTTGATGTTCGCCGATCGTGGGGAGGGGGTTGGGGGAAAATCGGTTGAGCTCGAATTGGAGGGATTGTTGGTCCCTATCTGTGCGATGGTGGAGTGGTAGCTACAAATGATAATGGTGTTGGCATCACTGGCGGTAGGTAGGACAGTGGCTGGTTACGCGGTCGTGGGCCACAAAACTGGGCTGAGTAGGCCCAGTTGGTTACAGGTATTGAGTGACCCAATTGTTCCGTGGCAACTTAATCAGCCCAGTAAAAGCTGTGTGGGGGTTGAGTTGGCGGCGGCTTTGACACCGAAAATGGTGGCTGTGATGCCAGAGAGAGCAATTGCGGTGACTGTGGCACCAGCTGGGAGTCTTGAAAAAGAAGTGCTGGTGACGAATTTGTTGGTCCCGTTTGTCTTGGAGGGCTCGTGTTGCTCTTGATGTATAATTGTAATTCCCCTGATGACGAAGAGGAAGTGGCGGGTAAAGGCAGTGGATTCACCTGCGCATGAGTTGCCGAGTCTATAGACTGTGGCTGTGGAGAAGCTTGGGTCATCGTGATGAGGACGGCCTTTGCATCTCGCACACAAGATTTAGTTCTGGAAGAGACAGCACCAAAGGCGTAAGAGGGGAAGGCAAGATGTCGTCAACATCCAGCTTAATGACGTCGTATGTCGTAGGGTCGACATTTGGGGGGATTGTTGACCCTCCCTCTGGTGTGCCTTGAGTGACTGTTGTGTTGTCGCTAAAACAAATAAGTGTTAATTTTGAGTAGGTGGTAAGTTTAAGATCAGTTCTTCTGGGATTTCCTGATAATCAGGATAATCCTCAAAAGGATCTTTATAAGTGATATTGAACGTGGGCGTTTAAGTTTACTAGATTGGAAAGTGCGATGCAATTCCATCTTTAATTCGTAGCATTCACAAATAGATGAGGGGAGTGTAGAGGCTCTGTGCTTGTTGAAGTTGTTGTGTACTGGAGAGGAAAATTTTAATAAAAATTTGTAGAAATTCTCAAATTGCTACTATCGACAGAGTGTGTACGTCTTTTCTTAGGTGATGGTGGGTTTTTTGTGTAGAGTCTGAATATAATACATGAGAGATTGTTTGTGAGAGTACTCCAAAAAAACCAGAATCGATCATCTTAGCTATTGTGATATTAGGATCTAAGAGTGATTTGAGATTGTATGGGTTAAATGCGCTACGAAATTTAAAAATTTGAAAACCGGCCTTATAAAGAGTATTCCTTTTAATACGTACTAAGGGTATCCAAAGATTCTGATAAGAAATTTTTTAATTAGTTGCCATTGATTAAATCACGCCAATCAAGACGGTGAATTGTAATTTCTTTTCTGTTAATAAAAATTTGTTAAAATACTTAATGTATTGAGTTTGGAACTGTGAGAACTGTGCTCGTAATTGTGCTTGTTTTGCAAGATCTGCAAAATCCACTGCTTGTGCTACTTCAAATTTTCTGGCGGTGTCATCTACTAATTGGTTAAATTTCGTTTTATCTAACATTTTTGTCGAGTCTTTTTGACTATATATGCCAAGTTTTTCAGTAAAAAAGTGTGCAGTAAATTCCGCGTGGGCGACGCGGTTTTCAACGTCGTCAGGTGTGAAAATTTTAACGGGGTTTTGCGCTCTAATTGGGTAAGGCGTTAAGCGGTATGTCTCATTTCCATCTGGATCAAGTGATTTTTTGTTATCAAATTTTTCATGGTTTTTTAAAAGACCAAGGGAGGATCTTGCGTGTTACTTGATCTACAAATTGAAGTTTATTTTGACGAAATGTGGGAATACGGTCAAAAAATTGGTTTTCGAGTACATTAAGTGGTGAAGAGACAGTTTTACAATGAAAAATTGAAATATCATTAGAGGTTTTTAGTGTAGCGAATGTGTTGCGGTGTCCTGTAATAACATATCCGATAATTGGATTTTTTGTGTTAAAAGAAAAAAGGTGGTCTGTTTGAGATCTCCATCAGGTTCGCAGAGTTTTTATAAATTGATAGACTTGTGTGGTCCATTTCAACTAATACTCTGCTGAACAATTAGTCGAGTTTATCGTCGATCTGTACACTAGGATGTACAGCACGAAAGCAATTATTTTACGGAAAAGTTTGTTTTTTTTCAGATTTACGGCTTAATGGTGGTTCTTGTGGAATTACATATCCGTTAGGGCTATCTGATTTAGTGTACAGTGTTATTGAAGGTGCTTTAATTGGTGCTGTTAAGTGTACTCCCTTAAGTTCCTGTGATGGTTTTCCAGTGACAAAATTAAAACCTTCGTGATATTGGATAAAAATATCTTGATTATTGTGTTGCGTAATAAGGACGATCCTCATTACATTTATAAAACGGTTTAGTGAGTAGTTCAAAACGAGAGAGTGCTAATTCATCACAAAGTGTTCTTGAAACAACTATTATAAATGTGTGCATTGTGTTGGTGTCGTTGGTTTTTTTCGTTATTTACTTATGTTTCAATTTACTTATGTTACTCGTGTTTCAATAAAATAGCGTTTTTGAAATTTTATCATACGTGAGATCTACCAGCAAAAATTTGACAGTGATTATTAGGTTCCCAAACGGCTGTGGCTTTAATAGCGTGATTAGGAGGGCAATAGTTTCTCTCAAGATTTCATTTAATACGTGTTTTACCAAAATAAGTTCCTTCTGATTTGACGTCAGAACAAAGTGTGATGTTAGTTAATTCAAGTGTCTATCCTAGTTTGTGGAGGACAGGATATTCGTGTTCTGGGTTTTTTCGGGACAGTTAACCCAGGGATTATCTCTTGCGTTAGGGATCCGTTCATGGTCCCGTGCATTATATAACATGTTTTCGTGTTTGAAAGCAAATGGTCGGTAGGGATCGAGTTGAAAACGGCCTTGTTTGGCTTCAATGATTGGTTGCCAGCGTTGGTTGTTAAGTACAACAAATTGAATCATCTGTGCGTGACAGTGATGCTTACTCACGAGACCAACGCGTGCAAGTTCTCGACAAGTTCCAATTTCTGTGGGTAAGAAATGTCTTTCCATATTGTTAAAATACTAATTATCGTGATCAAACCGGAAGCCTCTCATAAGTGAGATTTTGTGGCAAAATTTTTCTTTGTTACTAAGTTTTGCATATATGGCGTATGCGCGTACTTGAAGTGTTTGAATTTGTGAGAAGATAGAAACTTGGGCAGGGAGGGTTTGAACGTCTGCCGGTTTGATCTTATATTTGCCAATCTTTTTGAGCTTATAAAACTGCATGTTTGTGATATGTTGTGAGGACCAATCAAAGTGCGTTACAATTAAATCCTGAACTCCTGGTTTGGGAGTGGAAGTTTTGCAATTATCAACTTCAATTGGTTGTTTTATGGGGAATGCGAATGAAAAGAAGAAATTAGTTAGAAATATGATTATTTTTGCAATGGACATGTGTAAGAGAGTCCAGAGTGTGGATTGCAGAAGAAAAAAAATCCTGCAGTGTTTTCTGTGTATCTATCAAATTTTTAGAGAATTTCTTTACAAATAAAGGTTGACGGATTTGTTTTTACCCTAAATATAGGTGGAGCAACAGCTCTTGGGTGAAAAATTTAATTATCTTGTTCGACTACAATCTCAACAGAGAAAGTAACCTTAGATTGTTCAAGTAGAACGTGCGGTTGATGTTTTTGTATTGGTGAAAAATCGTATGATTTAGAAATTCGTTGTTTTGCCCAATGGTGTAATTGTTCACCATTACTATGATCTCCAAAAATGGTGGGTAAGGGAATTATAAATTTTGGATCTAGTTTAAACGGTAAAGTTGGATAAGTTCGAGTGGTATGGGGTTGATTCTCGATACAATGGTGAGAATTTTGATCTGGACCTGGTGTGGGTGAAATTGAACTAAGAGTAATTATAGGTGGAGTACCTCGGAAACAAGGTGCTAGTGAGCTTTGAAAAAGCAGGAGATGAATTGACTATAATAGATGAGTGGTTCCAGTAAGCTTGTGAAAGCAAACATTCAATAATAGATACTGGTCTTTTAAGGCGGATTAAAAGGATCATTTACACTTTGTGATTGAGTAGGCGAGGAAAATTGTGAACTGAAGGGATCAGAATTAGACGTGTCAGAGATATGGCTGATATCTTGTGGAACGGCTTCTTTAGTAGAAACAGTGTGAATTGGCTGTGGCAATTCAGAACTACCAGTGTTATCTGTGTTAGCGAAATTAATCGGTTGTGTCAAAAATTGTGTTCTATTTGAATAGGTAAGCGGTTCTGGTTGTAGTGCTCGTGGTGGAGCAGGAATAAGTGTTGTTTGTTGATGTAGGGTTGCGTTTGTAACAATACCTGGGTATGGCAGTAAAATTTGTTTATTTATTTGTTGTTGTTGTTGTTGTTGTATTTTCACGTGGTGTATTTGCGCTTGACTTTGATATATGGATATCGGATTACTGACTGAGGGGTAGAGTGAGGGAGTGTCCAGTAGGGCGAGGTCTACCTGTAAATTTGGCAGCAGTGATGACTGAGTATGCATGTTCTTCGGTCTCTTGTGCTTGCAGCTTATTATTAAAGATTTTAAAGGGTGACTTTAGGGGGTGGATCGTTTGTTAGAGTCACTGCATGAGCGACTTGGTAATTCTGAGACAGGGGAGCGCTTGGGTTAAGGTTGGGTTGTTGATTAGAGGACGCAATAGTGACAATAATCGTTGGCCCAGAGTAGGCGGGCGGACATTGTGCTGATAGATGGGATCTAAACAATCGCAGAAAAATCAAATAGCAACTCTTCAATTGGGTAATCTTTTCGAGCAAAAGCAAAAATAGTGAGTTTATGTGATTTTACTTTGTGAGTTGTTGTTTTGCGAGTTGATGGTATTGTTCATCCAACTTAAGAAGTTCTTTAATAAATTTTATATCGTAAGAACTTGGGATAGCGTCCAGGTTTAAACTGCATGCGATATCGTTTTAGAGAAGTTCAGATAACTTTGGTGTTGATAGTGGTGGAAAAATTGGCAGATAAAAGACAGCAAAATGTTCGTTGTTAAAAAAAACACATTCACAACAAATGTGTGAATATATCATGTGCTCTAGGTTAAAGAAAATATATTGAAAACGTATTTGTTTTGTTTTGAAACTCTGAAAATATCAAAAAAGTATCAGCGTATGGGTTTGTACAAAACAGTTCAAGTCTGTCTTGTGTAGTAATTTGCATACCTGTTCCTTGTATGAAGAAAAATTTGACTTTCAGTGCTGTGAGACTGAAATAATGGATTGTATCGAGGTGTAGGCTGCTGTGAGCAAGTTTGTTCAAACTGGGCTGCTGTGAGCTGTTTGAAACTGCTGTTTTGTAGCGCTTGTATGGAGTAAGAACTGTGCTGTGAGACAGCTGTTCTTTTATGTTTCTAGAAAGAAAGAGAAAATTTTAGATAGAGAGATGGGTAGTTGGAAACTTGAAGGTTTCGCTAAGTTAAGAAATGAGGTAGAGTAAAAGAGTGAGAGAGAACTTGACAGAGTGAAGTTAGAGCTTTTTATTCAAAATAGAAGAGAGAGAAGAGAGAAACAAGAGATCTGTGGGTCGGCTACTAACTTAATTTTTGGTTAATTTACTTTCTTTTTTTGGCCATCCCTTCCTCTTTTTCATTTCCTGATGAGGGGGTTTTTGTGGTTCTGCTAGGGTATTAGGTGGAAAGATTTTCCCTGTGCTTTATTAGCTTTTTGGAGGGGTTTTCGTTATTTTTCACAGTGACAGTAACTGTATTAGGTGAGATAACTGGGAAATTGCATTTTTAAGGTATACTATTTACGGGATTTTTCGTTTGTTTTACTCATATTTATTCGACTAAGAGAGCAAGAAAGGCAATTGTGTGTGTTTCAGTAGTGGTATATATATATATATATATATATATATATATATATATATATATATATATATATAAGTTTTAGAAGTGCGTTGTTCGTGAAGCCGAAATATTCTACTGTGGTATGAAGACTCTGTAACCTTTTGTCGGATGTTTTCGTAAACGAGTATCTCCTGTATTGTAGATTTCTGAGTTTTTTTCGGGTATTTCAGACAAACTACAAGGTGGCGGGGGGAGGTTCATTATTCGATGGTATATCTGGGTTGTCTACACTAAACGAGACAGATTTCGACCTCGTGATAGTCGGTTTTTTAGGATAAAGTCGTAATAACGAGTTGTCCGAAAAGTTTTTTTTCCATTTGTTCTGGAACGGAAAATACTTTAGGTTAATAAGCTACAACATTACTTCGGTTATTTGTTTACATGAAAAGTCCTCTAATTTATATGTAATCAATGTGGGAATATCAATTATTTTGTAGGGTCCAAACTTTTGCGGCTGGATCTTCTTTGCAATACCAATTTGTGGAGCTTTAGTTACAACAAAAACATAAGTATTATATTTAATTGGTTAAGCCGTACCAAAATGGCGATTTATGAACGTGCATCAAGGTTTATTCTGATTTAAGGAATTGTGGTTTCCATTATACACTTTTTGTTTTTTTTTCGCGAATTAGAGACCAGTGTGCAAAGGTTCCTTTTCGTAATTTTTTCATTTGGAGATGGTGGTTAGGACTATCGGTATGTGTATAGTTTGGGGAAGAGTGGCACGGCACGGTGAGCTTTGTGGAGGCTGACAAATGCCAAAACCATCTGTAGTGGAATACAGATTAAACTTTATTGACATTTTTGATTTCATGCCAAAGACGAGTTCATGAGGGGAAAAGTTCATGTTTGTTCTAATTTGAGAGCTAAATGCAAAGCGGAATGATCTGACATTTTGTGACCATGTGTCGGACTGTGATTCTAAAAGTGTGCTTAAAATCTATTCAGTTGACGATTGCTATTTTCTAATAGTCCATTGGACCATGGTGCATACGGTGTTAGTGTTTTAAATTGTACGTTGTATATGCGGCAACAACGTGTAAATTCGCCGTTAATATGTTCTTTTCCATTTTCAGTTCATAGAATATCAAGTAATCTAAACTTGACTATCCAATGATTGAATAATACATTTATTGCATTTGCTGCATCATTTTCCGGAGAGGGGTGGTGGACAACATAGTGTGTGAACGCGTCGACGATTGCATATACGTAAGAGTTTCCGTCTGAAGACAGAGAGATTGGGCTTTTCGTGTCCATAGAAATGCGGTGGTTGAAGTGTGGTGAAACTTCTAAATATGGCTGTTGTGGGGCCATAAGAAGATTTGGCATGGTTTTGCTTGTTTGGCAATTTAAGCAATCTGGTGTAAGGTTTGCTATCCATGTTTTAGTATTTGAAAAAAAAGTTTCTGTTATTGTAGCATAGGTTTTTTTACGGCCGGGATGACCTGAAAGACCATGTGAATGTGCAATATGAAAAAGAGTTAATAGAAGAGAAAGTGTTAAACATATTTCTGGCGATTGTTTTTCTTGGATATTATATAACAGTTGATTAGTTTCGTTTATGTTTAATTTCTGGAAACGTCTATAATAGTGTAGCAGTCCCTTGTCTGCTCGAACCGTTAACGGAGGAAAAGAGGGCGGTTTTTGTATTTTTCCTAAAAAGAAAATGTCTCAAGACAGGATCGTGCTGTTGTGCTACGCGTAAAAACGTATTTGTTTTTTCTGTCTGTTCGTCATAGAAATAATTGTATATTTCTTTTGGATTAGGTATGAAATCATCCATTGCTGGGAGTGAAAATTTGATGCTATTTATTAAACCTACATAGTTTGAATTTGGGTATTTGGTGTGAAGGGTTCTGTTTTATTTGTTTTCAATGTAACATCGTGTGTTGTATGACAGGGTATGTTTCTAAGTGAGAGTGAATTTGTTTCAATTGTTGAGTTTTGTGATAATTGACATGTTCTAGAGGTTGTGCTTTTGTTTTATATTCAGGGTATGAAACGGAAATATAAAAGTTGTTCTCAAATTATACTCCAAAATAGTTATTTTTGATTTATAGTTATATTGGAAAGTGTGTTGACTCTAGAGCAGTGTCTGTAGTTACTGTGTTAATGTATTCTTTTGATACAGCATAGTGACACTGTGTCGGTTGTGTTTGTGAATTATGTGTCGAAAAGAGTTTTGTTGAATTGGCAATTTCTACTGTTCGTAGATTATGTTCGTCTTGTCTTGTCGTTCTAAGTGAACGACCTAATAGACCCGGAAGTGAAAGATTCTTGCCTTCCGTCCAAATTATGTCTAACTTTGGAAATTTCATTAAAATTAACTGGAATTTATAAACTCTACAGTTTGGTTTGTTCTTTTGTGTAAGCAAAAAGGATGGGTTTGTGGTTAGTATAAAGGATAATATGATGTTGTGACCCTTGGATAAGAAATTAATTTTCAGAGAGTGCGTAAATTATTGCAAATTATTCGCGAAGATGGTTGATTAAATGGTTGAGAGCCGGTTGTAGAAATTAAACGAGAGCTTGCGGAAATTAGTTCCATTTTCCCAAATTGTTTATTTGGAGAAGTGCAGCTCCGATGCCATAGTTTGAGGCGTCACATAGAATTTAAAAAAGTTTTTTCTGGATTATGAACTGCGAGACGTATTGTACCACCCGTAAATTCCTTTTTTAATCTATCAAATGTTTGTTGGATTTTTTAGCTCAAAATTGACTGTATCTCTAAGCTGAAGGTAGAAAAGTATCGAGATAATTTTTAAATTATAAAAATATTTAGGGATAAAGGTGAGAAAACCAACATAATTTTGTCTTTTTTATTTTTTGGGTGTTGTAATTTTAAGAATCAGTCTTGTTTTACTTTTTGTGACCATATCTTGTACTGTGATTCTAATACTGTGCTTCAAAAATTATTCAGTTGACAATTGCTATTTTCTACTAGTCCATCGGACCATGGTGCATACGGTGTGCTTGGTTTAAATTGTACGTTGTATATGCGGCAAAACAGTATAATTTCGCCGTTAAAGTACTTGTTTCCATTATCAGTTACTAGAATATCAGGTATTCCAAATTCAACTATCCAAAGATCGAATAATACATTTATTGCATTTGCTGCATCATTTTCCGGAGAGGGGTGGTGGACAACACAGTGTTTGAACGCGTCGATGATTGCATATACGTAAGAGTTTCCGTCTGAAGATGGAGAGATTGGGCCTTTCGTGTCCATAGAAATACGGTGGTAGAAGTGTGGTGAAAATTCTAAAAATGGCAGTTGTGTGGCCATAGGGAGATTTGGCATGGTTTCGCTTGTTTGGCAATTTAAGCAATCTTGTGTAAGGATTGCTGTCCATTTTGGAAAATATTTGGAAAAAAAATAATTTTCTGTTATTTTAGCGTAGGTTTCTTCTCGGCCGGGATGACCTGAAAGATCATGTGAATCTGCAATATGAATTACAGTTAATAGAAGAGAAATGGTTTAACATATTTCTGGTGATTGTGTTTCTTGGATATAATATAAAAGTTGATTAGTTTCGTTTATGCTTATTCAGTCTATCTCATTCAGTGTAACATCTGTGTGTTGGACGATATGATACATTTCTATGTGTGAGTGACCTTGTTGCAAGCGTTGAGTTTTGTCAAAATAGACATGTTCTACAGACTGTGGTTCGGTTTATATTCGTTGTGTGAAACAGGAAGATAAAAATTGTTCTCATTTTGTACTTTAAAAAAATTATCTCTGATTTTTAGGTATATTGGAAAGTTTGGTGACTCTAGAGCAGTGTCTGTAGTTACTGTGTTAATGTATTCTTTTGATACAGCATAGTGGCACTGTGTCGGTTGTGTTTGTGAATTATGTGTCATAACGAATTTTGTTGAATCGGGAATTTCTACAGTCCGTAAATTATGTTCGTCTTGTCTTGTCGTTGTAAGTGAATGACTTAACAGATCCGGAAGTGAAAGATTCTTGCCTTCCGTCCAAACTACGTTTAACTTTGGAAATTTCATTAAGATTGTCTGGAAATTATAAACTCTATGATTTGGTTTGTTCTTTTGTGTAAACAAAAATGATATGTTGGTGGTCACTGTATAGGATAAAAGGATGTTGTGACCCTTCGATAAGAAATTCATATTCAGAGAGTGCGTAAATAGTTGCAGAACATTCGCGAACAGGGAGGTGAGTCTGAATGTTCTGGATTGTATCGAGTTATAGGCTGCTGTGAGCAAATTTGTTCAATTTAAGCTGCTTGGAGCTGTTTGAAATTGCTGTTATGTAGCGCTTGTTTGGACTATGAACTGTGTTGTGAGACAGTTATCTCATTTTCCGAGAAAAAAAAACAAAAATTTAGATAGAGAGATGAGTATTTGGAAACTTAAAATTTTCCTAAGTTAAGAGAAATGAGATGATGAGAAATGAGTTAGAGTCTTGGATTAAAAAAATGGAAGACAAAAACATGTGAGTTGCAAGCAGGGTGGACTGTGGAGTAATTTTAGACGAAAAAGTTTAGCCTGAGCTATACTTTTCTTCGGGGAGAAAAAAAGTTACCGAATCATATCTCCTTAAATTAATTAGATTGGGAAGTATTCGTAGACCGATCTGTGGGTTGGCTACTAACTTAATTTTTGGTTAATTTACTTTCTTTTAGTGTCGTGGGGAATGGCCATAATTCACTCTTTTTTATTTCCTGATGAGGAGATTTTTGGTGATTTTGCTAGGGTAGCAGGTGGAAAGATAGTCCCTGAGCTTTATTAGCTTTTTGGAGGGGATTTTGTTATTTTTCCCACTGACAGTAATTGTACTAAGGGAGATAACTGGGAAATTGCATTTTTAGTGTGTTTGTATTTAAGGGGTTTTTCATCTGTTATACTCATATGTATTCGACTAAAAAGAGCAAGAAAGGCAATCGTGTGTGTTTCAATAGTGGTATATATATATATATATATATATATATATATATATATATATATATATATATATATATAAATATATATATATATATATATATATGTTTTAGAAGTGCGTTGTTCGTGAAGCTGAAATTTTCTACTTTGGCATGAAGACTCTGTAAACTTTTGTCGATTGTGTTCGTAAACGAGTACCTCTTGTTTTGTAGTTTCCCGAGTTTTCTTTGGATATTTCAGACAAACCACAAGGTGGCGGGGGGAGGTTCATTATTCGATGGTATATCTGGGTTGTCTATACTAAACGAGACAGATTTCGACCTCGTGATAGTCGGTTTTTTAGGATAAAGTCTTGATATTGCGTTGTCGGAAAAGTATTTTCCCAATTCTTCTTGAACGAAGAGTTCTTGAGGGTAATATGGTACATTTTTACTTCAGTGACGGGTTATCTGTTTACCTGAAAGTCTTCTAGTTCATATGTGACCAATGTGGGAGTATCAAATGTTTTGTAGGGTCCGACTTTTAGTCGTTGGATCTTCTTTGCAATACCAATTTGTGGAGCTTTAATTACAACAAAAACATAAGTGTTTTTTTTAATTGGTTAAGCCGTCCTAAAATGGCAATTTATGAACGTGCAACAAGGTTTATTCTGATTTAAGAAATTGTGGACTTCATTATACACTTTTTAGTGTTTTTTTTGCATTTTACAGATCAGTGTGCAAAGGTTCCTTTTTGTAATTTTTCTAATTTGGAGATGATGGTTAATATGATCGGTATGTGCATAGTTTGAGAGAGAGTGGCACGGTGAGGTTTGTTGAGGCTGACAAATGCTAAAACTGTGTGTAGTGGAAGATAGATTGAGCATAATTGGCTTTTCGGTTTTTATGCCAAAGACTAGTTCATGAGGTGAAAGGTTCATGTTTGTTCTAATTTGTGAGTTAATCGCGAAGGTGAATGTTTTGACTTTCTGTGACCATGTGTCGTACTGTGAATCTAAAAGTGTGCTTTAAAATTGTTTTCAGTTGACAATTGCTATTTTCTACTAGTCCATCGGACCATGGTGCATACGGTGTGCTTGGTTTAAATTGTACGTTGTATATGCGGCAAAACAGTATAATTTCGCCGTTAAAGTACTTGTTTCCATTATCAGTTACTAGAATATCAGGTATTCCAAATTCAACTATCCAAAGATCGAATAATACATTTAATGCATTTGGTAAATCATTTACTGGAGAGGGGTGGAGGACAACATAGTGTGTGAACGCGTCGACGAATATATATACATAAGAGTTTCCGTCTGAAGTTGGAGAGATTGGGTTTTTCGTGTCCATAGAAATACGGTGGTTAAAGTGGGGTGAAACTTCTAAAAGTGGCTGTTGTGGGGCCATAAGAAGATTTGGCATGGTTTTGCTTGTTTGGCAATTTAAGCAATCTTGTTTAAGGTTTGCTATCCATGTTCTAGTATTTGAAAAAAGTTTCTGTTTTTTTGGAATAGATTTTTTTACGGCCATGTGAAAGACCATGTGAATGTGCGATATGAAACACAGTTAGTAGAAGAGAAAGTGTTAAACATATTTCTTGCGATTGTTTTTCTTGGATATTAATTAACAGTTGATTCGTTTTGTTTATGTTTAGATTCTGGAAACGTCTATAATAGTGTAGCAGTCCCTTGTTTGCTCGAACCGTTAACGGAGGAAAAGAGGGCGGTTTTTGTATTTTTCCTAAAAAGAAAAAGTCTTAAGACAGGATCGTGCTGTTGTGCTACGCGTAAAAACGTATTTGTTTTTTCTTTCTGTTCGTCATAGAAATAATTGTATTTCTTTTGGATTCGGTATGAAATCATCCATTGCAGGGAGTGAAAATTTGATGCTATTTATTAAACCTACATAGTTTGCATTTGGGTATTTGGTGTGAAGGGTTCTGTTTTATTTGTTTTCATTGTAACATCTGTGTGTTGTATGATAGGATATGTTTCTTAGTGTGAGTGACTTTGTTTCAAAGATTGAGTTTTGTGAAATTAGACATGATCTAGAGGTTTTGCTATTGTTTTATATTCAGGGTATGAAACGGGAGTATACAGATTGTCCTCAAGTTGTACTCTGAAATAGTTTTCTTAGATTTATAGGTATGGTGGAAAGTGGGGTGACTCTACAGTAGTGTCTAGTTACTGAGTTATTGTATTCGTTTGATACAGCACAGTGGCACTGTATCGGTTGTGTTCGTGAATTATATGTCACAAAGAATTTTATTGAATCGGGAATTTCTACTGTTTGTAGACGATGTTCGTCTTGTGTTTTCGTTGTAAGTGAACAACTTAAAAGATCCGGAACTGAAAGGTTTTTGCTTTCTGTCCAAACTATGAGTAAGTTTGGAAATATCATTAAAATTAACTGGGATTTATAATTTCTACGGTTTGGTTTGTTCTTTTGTGTAGACAAAAAAAATGGGTTTGTGGTCAGTATTAAGGATAATAGGATGTTGTGACCCTTGGATAAGAACTTCATATTGAGAGAGTGCGTGAATTATTGCAGAACATTCCCGAAGATTGGTTGATAGTCTAAGTTCTGTTGTAGAAAATAAACGAGAGTTTGCGGAAACTAGATCCATTTTCCCAAATTGTTTTTTTTGCAGAAGTGCAGCTCCGATGCCATATTTTGAAACATCACGTAGAATATAAAATAGTTTGTCTGGATTAAGAATTGCGAGGCGTAGTTTATCATATGTAAATTCCTTTTTTACTCTTTCAAATGATTGTTAGAGTTTTTAGCTCAATTCAAAATCTACTGTATATCTAAGTTGAAGGTAGAAAAGTCTCGAGATAATTTTAGATTATAAAAATATTTATATATTAATATATAATAGTTAATATAATATATTATCTGAGATAAAGGTGAGAAAACCAACTTACTTTCGTCTTTCTTTTCATTTTTTGATGGTTGTAATTTTAAGAATCCGTCTATTTTTCATTTTAATGGGTGCATGCGATTATTTTGTAATTGATGTTCTAGAAATTTGACTGATTTTAGAAAAAAGAAAAATTAATCTGGAGCGCCTTTGAGATTTTCGTTTTTTGAGAACTTTGTCAAAATGTTCAAGTGTTTATAATATTGTGTCTGCTGTAGTTTTTTAAATAAAAACATCTTCAACTATGTGATAACTTTATTTTTGTAATAAGTGGTTTGAATATATTACTCCTAAAGGATGAAAAGGAGGCAGGGCCGACAGATACCGTAAAATAAGCGTTTAAAACAAAATTGTTGTCCTGCGATGACAGATTTGGTAAGTCGTTGTGACGGTTGGTCCAGCGGAATTTGATTGTATGCACTAATCATATCAGCTATAGCAAAAACTGGGCCTTTGGTGCGTTTAATTCTTATTTGTACGGCTCTATTGACCAACTACATTTAATTTCGTCAATCATTGTGTTTAATTGCCGAGCGTTCAAAACAGTTTAAAGTGATTCTCTTTTTTAAGTATAATTACCGGATTATTAAAGGTGTTCCTTGTGGTGAGGGAATCCGTGTTTAGCGGTGCAATAATATCAAAACGTGTCAAAATGTCGAGTAAAGGTTGTATTCTTTCCTGTAATTGCAGAGTTAAACGAGTAGTTCGATGCGTTTTAAATACTGCTGTTGTCTTCAAAGTTTGATAGTCTAAAATTTAGTTCTATTTTCATTTTTCCCTGATCAAATTTAACATAACAATGTTTATATCCTAATAAAAGTTTTGCTAATTGTTTAAATTGTGTTTGTGTTAGTTTAATGTGTTCAAAATTGAACATTTCGAGAAAATTTAATCTGTTTCTTGAACCTAGAGATATCAAATGATATAAGAACGATCTCAATTGTGTTTAGTAATTACGTGCTTGTTGTTTGGTGAGATTTAAGCAATAGAGTTTCGTTAGTGTTTCTGATGTACCCTGTGTAAGGTAATTTGAAGCGTTGGCATCCATGAAAACTCTGAGTTCATTGACGCGGTATTTCGTTGTTTGAAAATCTTTGAGAGAAAAATCTTGTTGTGCGGATACAATTGATCCTTTAATAAGAGTTAGTTGGTGATCTAAAGGATTTTTGTATAAGAATTTGAATGAAAGACTGGTAAGGATATTCATGATTATTCATATCCAATACAATTTGATATCCAAAAACATATTTCTACGTTTCTACGTAGTGGTAAAAATGAGAAGTCAGATTTATAACTT
The DNA here is from genome assembly GCF_964194025.1 of Convolutriloba macropyga. Lineage (NCBI taxonomy): Eukaryota > Metazoa > Xenacoelomorpha > Acoela > Convolutidae > Convolutriloba > Convolutriloba macropyga. The sequence continues at coordinate 23,610,842 of NC_134481.1, forward strand.
ATAGTTCCACTTGCATATTTGTTTTTGCATTCGTATGCAGTAGGTAAATAACTTAGGATCCTGTGCACAAAAAGTTGAAAATAGAGTGAGTGATCAACAAAAACAGGAAAGAATCGAGTAATACATTTAATGCATTTGGTACATCATTTACTGGAGAGGGGTGGAGGACAACATAGTGTGCGAACGCGTCGACGAATACATATACATAAGAGTTTCCGTCTGAAGTTGGAGAGATTGGGTTTTTCGTGTCCATAGAAATACGGTGGTTAAAGTGGGGTGAAACTTCTAAAAGTGGCTGTTGTGGGGCCATAAGAAGATTTGGCATGGTTTTGCTTGTTTGGCAATTTAAGCAATCTTGTTTAATGTTTGCTATCCATGTTTTAGTATTTGAAAAAAGTTTCTGTTTTTTTTGGAATAGATTTTTTTACGGGCGGGATGACCTGAAAGACCATGTGAATGTGCGATATGAAACACAGTTAATAGAAGAGAAAGTGTTAAACATATTTCTTGCGATTGTTTTTCTTGGATATTAATTAACAGTTGATTCGTTTTGTTTATGTTTAGATTCTGGAAACGTCTATAAAAGTGTAGCAGTCCCTTGTTTGCTCGAACCGTTAACGGAGGAAAAGAGGGCGGTTTTTGTATTTTTCCTAAAAAGAAAAAGTCTTAAGACAGGATCGTGCTGTTGTGCTACGCGTAAAAACGCATTTGTTTTTTCTGTCTGTTCGTCATAGAATTAATTGTATATTTCTTTTGGATTCGGTATGAAATCATCCATTGCAGGGAGTGAAAATTTGATGCTATTTATTAAACCTACATAGTTTGCATTTGGGTATTTGGTGTGAAGGGCTCTGTTTTATTTGTTTTCATTGTAACATCTGTGTGTTGTATGATAGGATATGTTTCTAAGTGTGAGTGACTTTGTTTCAAAGATTGAGTTTTGTGAAATTAGACATGATCTAGAGGTTTTGCTATTGTTTTATATTCAGGGTATGAAACGGGAGTATACAGATTGTCCTCAAGTTGTACTCTGAAATAGTTATCTTAGATTTATAGGTATGGTGGAAAGTGGGGTGACTCTACAGTAGTGTCTAGTTACTGAGTTATTGTATTCGTTTGATACAGCACAGTGGCACTGTATCGGTTGTGTTCGTGAATTATATGTCACAAAGAATTTTATTGAATCGGGAATTTCTACTGTTTGTAGACGATGTTCGTCTTGTGTTTTCGTTGTAAGTGAACAACTTAAAAGATCCGGAACTGAAAGGTTTTTGCTTTCTGTCCAAACTATGAGTAAGTTTGGAAATATCATTAAAATTAACTGGGATTTATAATTTCTACGGTTTGGTTTGTTCTTTTGTGTAGACAAAAAAGATGGGTTTGTGGTCAGTATTAAGGATAATAGGATGTTGTGACCCTTGGATAAGAACTTCATATTGAGAGAGTGCGTGAATTATTGCAGAACATTCCCGAAGATTGGTTGATAGTCTAAGTTCTGTTGTAGAAAATAAACGAGATTTTGCGGAAACTAGTTCCATTTTCCCAAATCGTTTTTTTTGTAGAAGTGCAGCTCCGATGCCATATTTTGAAACATCACGTAGAATATAAAATAGTTTGTCTGGATTAAGAATTGCGAGGCGTAGTTTTTCATATGTAAATTCCTTTTTTACTCTTTCAAATGATTGTTAGAGTTTTTAGCTCAATTCAAAATCTACTGTATATCTAAGTTGAAGGTAGAAAAGTCTCGAGATAATTTTAGATTATAAAATTATTTATATATTAATATATAATAGTTAATATAATATATTATCTGAGATAAAGGTGAGAAAACCAACATATTTTCGTCTTTCTTTTCATTTTTTGATGGTTGTAATTTTAAGAATCCGTCTATTTTTCATTTTAATGGGTGCATGCGATTATTTTGTAATTGATGTTCTAGAAATTTGACTGATTCTAGAAAAAAGAATTATTAATCTGGAGCGCCTTTGAGATTTTCGTTTTTTGAGAACTTTGTCAAAATGTTCAAGTGTTTATAATATTGTGTCTGCTGTAGTTTTTTAAATAAAAACATCTTCAACTATGTGATAACTTTATTTTTGTAATAAGTGGTTTGAATATATTACTCCTAAAGGATGAAAAGGAGGCAGGGCCGACAGATACCGTAAAATAAGCGTTTAAAACAAAATTGTTGTCCTGCGATGACAGATTTGGTAAGTCGTTGTGACGGTTGGTCCAGCGGAATTTGATTGTATGCACTAATCATATCAGCTATAGCAAAAACTGGGCCTTTGGTGCGTTTAATTCTTATTTGTACGGCTCTATTGACCAACTACATTTAGTTTCGTCAATCATTGTGTTTAATTGCCGAGCGTTCAAAACAGTTTAAAGTGATTCTCTTTTTTAAGTATAATTACCGGATTATTAAAGGTGTTCCTTGTAGTGAGGGAATCCGTGTTTAGCGGTGCAATAATATCAAAACGTGTCAAAATGTCGAGTAAAGGTTGTATTCTTTCCTGTAATTGCAGAGTTAAACGAGTAGTTCGATGCGTTTTAAATACTGCTGTTGTCTTCAAAGTTTGATAGTCTAAAATTTAGTTCTAATTTCATTTTTCCTTGATCAAATTTAACATAACAATGTTTATATCCTAAAAAAAGTTTTGCTAATTGTTTAAATTGTGTTTGTGTTAGTTTAATGTGTTCAAAATTGAACATTTCGAGAAAATTTCTATCTGTTTCTTGAACCTAGAGATATCAAATGATATAAGAACGATCTCAATTGTGTTTTGTAATTACGTGCTTGTTGTTTGGTGAGATTTAAGCAATAGAGTTTCGTTAGTGTTTCTGATGTACCGTGTGTAAGGTAATTTGAAGCGTTGGCATCCATGAAAACTCTGAGTTCATTGACGCGGTATTTCGTTGTTTGAAAATCTTTGAGAGAAAAATCTTGTTGTGCGGATACAATTGATCCTTTAATAAGAGTTAGTTGGTGATCTAAAGGATTTTGTATAAGAATTTGAATGAAAGACTGGTAAGGATATTCATGATTATTGATATCCAATACAAATTGATATCCAAAAACATATTTCTACGTTTCTACGTAGTGGTAAAAATGAGAAGTCAGATTTATAACTTATAGTTCCCTTTGCATATTTGTTTTTGCATTCGTATGCAGTAGGTAAATAAGTTAGGATCCTGTGCACAAAAAGTTGAAAATAGAGTGAGTGATCAACAAAAACAGGAAAGAATTGTGAATAGCCTCGATATAATTTTATTGAGGAATCATAGAACTTCAAAGATTTTGTGTCATTTTTAACTTCTAGTCTGTAAAATGAACATTTTATGGATTCAACATATTTTTCTAGAAATAGCGTTCCTTGAATATTATACTTTGTGTTGGAAACGTGAAAAGTGAGTTTGAACTTTATATTATTAGAAATCCTGCGTTCCGTTACGTCGGGAACGAAGATAAATTTTACTGTTCCATTTGATTGTAATTTAGAGTTATTTGCTGCCGAGAGAACAAAAATTGTTGATGCTTTCAATTTTTTTATGGTATTCTTTGACTTCATTCCAAGTGTCGTTATTTAATAGATTAACTGTAGCCCCCGAGTCTATTAAGAAATCAATTTCAAGTTGTGGAGGAGAAATTGGCTTTGTATAATCGGATCTCTGTTGTGTATATATATTGGAAGTGGTAGTACCCAAATATTACCTTACGATGTAGAAAAGAATGTTTTCTTCTGTGGGAGAATTACATTCTTCCTGAAAATTAAAATATTCATCTTGTTTACCTTGATTTAGTTCTAAAAATAAATCATGAAATTGTTGTTCTAGAAGTTTTTCTTGTGAAACACTTCGTTTTTTCATGTGTTCTGTGTTAGACGTTGTTTTGTCTGTTTGTTGATTTAAGTGAAATAATGTAGTTTCGTACATTTCAAAGACGATTACGTGAGAAAGGTTTTCGTGAACGATTACCATCTCTATTGTAATTAGTTGATTGTGATCTAGAGTTACCAGAGTAATTGTTATTACTATTATTATTACATTTGGGCTTTTTCTGGGAATTTGATGGGTAGGGTGAACCCAATCTACTTGGTGCTTTAAAGTTTTGTTTTCATAATAAGGTTTTGAGTTTGTAAATGACAATTTATTAGGACTTGTATGTCAAGAAGAGTCTCGACTGTCTCTACTGTTGCTTCTAGAGCGATAGGGAAATGGTAGTGGTTTACCAGTCATATTATTTGATCTGATTTGTTTGTTCAGGAGATTTTGATTCGCAGGAGTTTTTACCTCCATTCAAATTCTACTGTATATCTAAGTTGAAAGTAGAAAGGTCTCGAGGTAACTTTTAGATTATAAGAATGTTCTTAGATAAAGGTGAGAAGACCAACATAGTTTCTACTTTTTTTATTTTTTGGTGATTGTAATTTTAAGAAGCCGTCTATCTTTGATTTCAATGGGTGTATGTGATTATTCTGTATATGATGTCCTAGAAACTTGACTGATTCTAGAAAAAAGAAGGATTTATCTGGAGTGGCTTTGAGATTTTCGTTTTTGAGAAATTTGTGATATTGTTCAACTGTTTGTAACATTGTGTCTGTTGTAGTTTCTTGAGTAAAAACATCATCAACATTGTGATAACTTTATTTTTGCGAATAAGTGGTTTGAATATACTACTCATACAGGATTAGAAGGCGGCAGGGCCGACAGAGATACCATAAAATAAGCGTTTAAAACAAGATTGTTGTCCTGCGATGACAAAATTGATGAGTCTACATTTAGTTTCGTCAATCATTGTGTTTAATTGCCGATCGTCCAAGATAATTTCAAATGATTCACTTTTTTTGGTATAATTACCGGATTAATAAAGGTGTTCCAAGTAGTGAGGGAATCCGTGTTTACAGGTGCAATAATATCAAAATGTATCAAAATTTTGAGTAAATGTTGTACTCTTACCTGTAATTGCAGAGGTAAACAAGTAGTTCGATGCGTTTTAAATACTGCTGTTGTCTTCAAAGTTTGGTAGTCTAAAATTTAGTTCTATTTTGATTTTTCCTAGATCAAATTTAGATGTAACATAACAATGTTTATATCCTAATAAAAGTTTTGCTAATTGTTTAAATTGTGTTTGTGTTAGTTTAATGTGTTCAAAATTGAACTTTTCGAGAAATCTGTTTCTTGAACGTAGAGATATCAAATGATATGTGGAACGTTCTCAATTGTGTTTTGTAGTCACGTGGTTGTTGTTTGGTGAGATTTAAGCAATAGAGTTTCTTTAGTGTTTATGATGTACCGTGTGTAAGGTAATTTGAAGCGAGGGCATCCATGAAGTCTCTGAGTTCATTGACGCGGTTTTTCGTTGTTTGAAAATCTTTGAGATAAGTATCTTGTTGTGCGGATACAGTCGATCCTTTAATAAGAGTTAGTGGGTGATCTAAAGGATTTTGTGTAAGAATTTGAATGAGAGACTGGTAAGGATATTCAGGATTATTGATATCCAATATAGTTTGATATCCAAAAACATATTTCTACGTTTCTACGTAGTGGTAAAAATGAGAAGTCAGATTTATAACTTATAGTTTCATTTGCATATTTGTTTTTGCATCCGTATGCAGTAAGTGAATAAGTTAGGATCCTGTGCACAATAAGTTGAAAATAGAGTGAGTGATCAACAATAGCAGAAACGATTCATGAATAGTCTCGAAGTAATTTTATTGAGGAATCATAGAATTTCAAAGATTTTGTGTCATTTTTATTTAAGTGCTTGCTAGTGAGTAAGAAGAAAATTTTATGGATTCAACATATTTCTCTAAAAATAATGGTCCTAGAATATTAAGAATAATTGTCTGGAAAGAAGAATAATTTAAAGTTATTTGCTGCCGAGAGAAGAACAATTGTTTATTCTTTCAATTGTATTTTGTGGTATTCTTTGTTTTCATTCCAAGTGTCGTTCTTTAAAAGATTAAGTGTAGCCCCCGAGTATGTTAAGAAATCATTTTCAAGATGTGGTGGAGAAATTGGCTTTGTATAATCGGGTGTCTGTTGTGTATATATTGGAAGTGGTAGTACCCAAATATTACCTTGCGATGTAGAAAAAGAATGTATTCTTCTGCGAGAGTATAAAATTCTTCCTGGAAAAAAATATTCATCTTGTTTACCTTGCTTTAATTCTAAAAGTAAATCATGAAATTGTTGTTCTAGAAGTTTTTCTTGTGAAACACTTCGTTTTTCCATGTGTTCTGTGTTGGACGTTGTTTCGTCTGTTTGTTGAATTAAGCGAATTAATGTAGTTTTGTACATTTCTAAGGCGATGAGAAGGTTAATCGTGAACGATTACCATCTCTATTATAATTAGGTGATTGTGATCTAGAGTTACCAGAGTAATTGTTATTATTATTATTGTATTTGGGCTTTTTCTGGGAATTTGATGGTCTTGGATAGGGTGAAAGCAACCTACTTGGTGGTTTAAAGTTTTTGTTTCCATAATAAGTTATTGAGTTTGTAAATGACGATTTATTAGGATTCAATGTCGAGAAGTGTCTCGACTGTCTCTACTGTTGCTTCTAGAGCGATAAGGAAATGATAGTGGTTTACCAGTCATATTATTTGATGTGACTGGTTTGTTCAGGAGATTTTGATTCGCTTTCTTGGCCTGATTGAAATTTTTTTTTGAAAATTAGGTTTATCTAGTGGTTTTGCGTATCTCTTGTCAGGGCAAAGGGAAATACTGTGTCCTAATCGTGAACATTTTTTTACGAAATTTATGGAAGAGTTGTTTTACCTTTAAAATTTGGATAATTTGAGTACTTTTGTCGTACTATATTCTATAAGCAATATCTTATTCCATTGTGCGTATATCATCTACTGTGAGATTATCCATGTCTAAAGATATATAATTTTGGATGAGGAAACAGTGGAGTTTGTGTTTATTTTTAGGTCTATATATGTGTGTTCTAGTCATAATCTCTGAATGTATTTTCTCAACTAATTGAGCAAAAGGAAGCTGTGGGTCCAATGCGGTTGATTTGTGATTTGCGATCTTTTTAAGAGCTGTTCTAGCTAATTGAGTATCAAGTGCCTTGACAAGAGCGTCATTCATTTGTGCATTTTTTATATCTGGAGAATTATTAAGACATGCCTTTTGAGACATTTGTTCAACTTTAAGTTTTAATATAATTATCTGTTCTGCAGAGCCACGGGTTATGCTTTCTAATAATATCTTCGCTTGTGTTTGCGATTGTTGGTTATCAAAACTCTTTTCAAATTCTCGGAAAAAGGCTTGTCAATTTTTCTTAATTTCTAATGGTAATTGTGAATACCATTGTTGTGCGGGACCGATTAAAATCGTTGTCATTATAGCGATTTTTATTAATAATTCAGGCCTATGATACGGTGAATCAACTTGTTGAAGTACTGCTGTCATTACCCTCTTTTCTGTGATAGCATTCAAAAACTCTTCTCTAGTGTATTTGGTGTCAGTACCATCAAACTGTCTTAGGGACTGTTACATAGGTACCTAACCTCCTAAATAAAGATATATCATTTGTGTATTTCGTCTAACAACAGGTGAAGGAGTTTGCGTGGATGCTGCTAGTAAACTAGAAGGGGTTGGAGCAGTTGTCGCTTGATGATTATTTTGTGAGTTGAGTTGTCTAATTGAACTCACTAATTGTTGTGCAGTTAATTGGATATTTTGTTGATATTTAATGTTGGTTAAGCGAACGTAATCAAAATGACAGAATCAGTGTTAAAGTGAACTGATTTTTTCTTTTTTAAACGTTGCAAAGGTGTGGTTATATTTGGTAATAGTGGAAAAATTGTGTTTAAAAGATCTGCATTGTCGTAAAAGTTTATGTTGTTTCGAGTGTCATTTACGATATCTTTGTTGATACTATTTTTGTTGATAGTATTATTGTGGTTTTCAAGGTCAATTAATAAGAGAGTGTTTGCTGTATCTGAAGAAAAAGCGTTCTATCATTTAATAGTGAGGAATAAAAATCCGTTTCTGTGGTTTTGTCAGGATTTGTGTCCATTGGTTGTGAATGGACTATAGTCTCTATATTATCTGTTGGTGATGCTTCGAGAGATGTATTAGGGTTTTCTGGAGTGTTTTCAAAAATAAATGGTTGGTTTTCCGCGTTTTAACTTCTAATTGCAATATTATTGTAAACAATTGTTAGTTTTTTGAATTATTTTTGATGGAGTTTCCGTGATAAATATAAAATTTTCAGGAGACCAATTTGAATCATAAATCAGTGTTTCTGGTAATTTATTTATCAAGTGTGGGTAAGTGTCGGCTATTAGTTTTGTAGCCTGAAAAGTATGTCTGACTATGCTTTTCCAAAATCTGTGTATGTACCAAGATAGAAGTGTGAGAGAGGTCTATTGTTTCTTCTTGTTATAAGTCTGCGTCTTTTGCAGAGCTTATGTATGTTTTTATAAGTGATTATAACCTTCTATTTCCTAGCTAGCAATTCTATGCACGCTTTTTTCGTGATTGTACGTCGGCGGTATTTAGCGTTGGTGCTAAGCTAGGCGTTGTAGAAATTGAAATGACAATTTTCTAAATGCACCAGATTTATCTGAAGGTTGTAAATCTGTTCAACCTTCGTTGAGAAACACAAAATAATGTGTCTGATACTGGGTTAAAAATGTATCATATATGAGTGAAAACATAAGTTGTGGTTAACGGCTCACAGATAAAAAGAATAGAGCCCTTGTGAAATGAGCTCCATAAATTTCGATTAAGTATGAGAGAAATGCTAATCGTGAGATTTGTGAAGCTTTATCTGGTAAAGTAAGAAGAGACTTTTGATCTTCTAAGAAAAGTAGTATTTAGGTTGGTTTGCGGTGTTTAAAAGTAAATTTAATTGACCCTGGTTGTGACTTTAAATAGTAAGATTTCCTGTATAGGAGTTTTGTACCGTTGTGTAAGAACAGCCAACTGTAATTCATCGGAATGTGCATCCTATTTAGATGACGTCTGGACAGCGTGACAGCTCATTTTGTTAACACTACTGTTATTTATTTTGTTTTCTGAAGTAATTCC